>NC_051163.1:56898104-57178104 GCF_013339745.2 Dermacentor silvarum | reverse complement strand
ATTGCTATCAGCGCGGGACACGCACATGCGCCATCGATACATTGACAGCACGGCGGCGGCGGCGCCAACGCGCCTCGAGTGTCCCTATAATTGCTATCGCAATCGAAGCTAAGACCTGTTCACTTCACGGAGTTCCGAGCCACGAGTAGCTCTAACAACACATTAACAGACTCGCTCAAAGAGTGCATAGTCTGGCAAGTAAATGTGACAAATGGCGCATTTAGTATATGCCTTCGCTGCTGTTATAGAAAATTACTTAAAAAGACGCGTGCCTCAGACAAATACTTCCGTAAATATACCTAATTCTTTCGAAGCGTGTTTATGTCCACAAATTATTTAATCGAGAACTTCAGATGTCACCAGAGTGATATTGCAGGTTCCTTAATGTGGCGTGCAAGAGCGATCGCTTGGTCAGCTTTGGCTCCATTCGAAGTAATGACATGGTGTTGAGTCTGCCGTATTAGAACGAAGTGTGTTATTAATGTGGCGGTTGCTGCAGGCCTGCCTTTCTTGCGAATGCCTGGCGCTTTGTGTGTGTGCACAGCTGTGTGCCTCGCTTTTATTGCGATACCTTTCCACGCATGGGCCGTCCATGCGCGTCGATGTCATGCCAGCATGACAACGCCGACGGCGCAAACACGAGCTACAGTATAATTTCTATCGCAAAAAAAGAAAGAATGAACGAAAAGCGTGGCATTACAGAGTCGATGTTTTAATCGCGCAGCATTGAGCGAAATGTTTGCGCCAAATTAAGGCGATGCGTTTCTGAACACGAATAGCGATAAATCACGAAGAATAACATGAAATGTTCCGAATAAAAAGGAGAGAGTCACCGAAATTACAAAAGAATGAAGGCGCCATGCGGCTTTCTAGGAAGTATCACACTAACGTATATACTCGTGCAATGGCCGCAAGTTGTTTTTGTCCAAGACTTGCGGTGAAAATCGGGAGTGCGGTCATTGCACATAGAAAATACACTTTTTTCTTCCGTAAATATATTCCGTGGTACTTGCGTTTATTTAATTGCAGAAATCGTTTGTACTGGCTCTGGCTATTCCCGAAGCGCGTCACCTGCCGGCTGGAATAAATAGTGACGCCCCACAGATCAGCGACGGCAGCGTCTCGAAGACAGCCGTTAAATACGCTTTTGCTACCTCAAAAAAAAAAAAAAGCTTTGGAATTCTCGCA
Organism: Dermacentor silvarum; assembly: GCF_013339745.2. Taxonomy (NCBI): domain Eukaryota; kingdom Metazoa; phylum Arthropoda; class Arachnida; order Ixodida; family Ixodidae; genus Dermacentor; species Dermacentor silvarum. Next base: position 57,176,916 of record NC_051163.1, on the reverse strand, counting down.
CCAAACAACCGATAACACATAAAACCTTCTAAAAAATCAAGGGTGCGGCTTACACATGGGTATTTTTGAAATATATTGTTACGAGTCATTGCGTATGGTTCAGCATGACGGTAAAGGACCGCTTTGCTAGGCGAAGGGAAAGAAGACGGGACATGCCGCGTGAGATGCTGTCAGCCGTTCTGTGGGAGCGGCAGCCTGTAAATATTGTCATATACAATTCCGTCTCTCCCGTGTACTTGTGAATCCCCGTGGCAATATTTTGGGGGAGATATTTTTTACAAAGTTCCGGGTGGGGCCTTTACACGGGTATGGCCGTTACACGAGTATATACGGTAATTACAGGCAGGTTGCCCTAATTAAAAGGTTCGAATGTGATTGAACCTCTTCTTTAAGTTGATGGAAGATATCCTCGTCGAGTTTGGGATAAGAATGGAGTGTATGAGCCGTGCAATTTATCGTGAGGCGCACTGGAAGCGGCGACGTTTGACCGACATCAACTAGTCGCTTAAACGCCTTCCAACTTGTTCTCATCATCATCATTATTGTCATCGTCGCCATCATCATCGAAATCCTAATCTTTTAATCACATATCCTCTTGCACCTGTTGTACATACCTAGTGACACATACCAAAGTTTACTTGAAGAGTGGCACATACCCAAGGAGTGACGCATACACAACGCCCCATATGCTGTAAGCCCGTAGACCACGTGGCACACATACCCGAGGGGCTCATATACGCGCAGCGGTCCCAGTGGCAAGGATATTTACACTGCACTAACGCCAGGATCGGCCCACGAAAGAGGCTACAAACAGACGTCAGAAACGACATACCTGATACGGAAAAATGGCGCTAACTCGCCAATGAAGGCATCCTTTTCAAATATTACGAAAACATGACCTACCTCCCACGCAGTACATGATCGCGAGATTTCTTCATTAAGTTAGACGTTTAGTGGAAGTGCTCTCCACGGCAACAATATTAGACCAATGCCTCTGAGTGGACGGGTTGCTGGGCAGGTCGGGCAGTTGAGCAGCACCCTCAGCTTACCTCTCTCTCTCTCACGCGCACACACACACCCTTGTTCCTCCTTTCTTCCTTCTTTTACTGTTTCTCAGAGTATGTGTCTTTTCGTGAAAGCCTGCATTCTTTACACTGCAGTGCTTGTGAGGGTAGACTCTGCCTCACGAATGCCGTGTCTTGCAGCTAAGCATGCAGCTCGATCGTGCCAGCCAGTCACTATATGGCATCCCTGTTCAGAAAAGAACAGGGTTCGCCCCCGGGACGGTATAAATGCATCCGTGAATCTTTCAATCGGTCGGTGTCAGGCAATCAGATGCGGACAGGGGAGATCCCTTCTCTTGGTTCTCTGCTCTGGTTGGCTGGCAGGACCAGTAGCGTTCACGGCACAGCACTCAATTGCTGGTACGATAGAGTCCTGCTGAAAAGGTCCGCCTGCAGTGATAGCAACACGGCTGCATCAATACCCCACCCCAACCACGCCGCACTTTCCGCCCTGCACTATATATATATCAGCCTATATTTTATCTCCACAGCAGGACGAAGTCCTCTCCCTGCGATCTCCAATTACCCCTGTCTTGCACTAGCTGATTCCAAATTGCGCCTCCAAATTTCCTAACTTCATCACCCCATCTGGTTTTCTGCCTACCTCGACTGCGCTGCCCTTGTCTTGGTATCCATTCTGTAACCCTAATGATCCATCGGTTATCCATCCTACGCATTATATGGCCTGCCCAGCTCCATTTCTTCCGCTTAATGCCAACTAGAATATCGGCTATCCCCATTTGTTCTCTGATCCACACTGCTCTCTTCCTGTCTGTTAAGGTTACTCCTAATATTCTTCGTTCCATCGCTCTTTGTGCGGTCCTTAACTTGTTCTCGAGCTTCTTTGTTAACCTCCAAGTTTCTGCCCCATATGTTAGCACTGGTAGAATGCAATGATTGTACACTTTTCTGTTCAATGACAGTGGTAAGATCCCAGACAGGATTTGGCAATGCCTGCCGTATGCACTCCAACCCAATTTTATTCTTCTGTGAATTTCTTTCTCATGATCAGGGTCCCCTGTGAGTAATTGACCTAGATAAACGTTCTCCTTTACAGACTCTAGGGGCTCACTGCCGATCCTGAATTCTTGTTCCCTTGCCAGGCTATTGAACATTATCTATACGCCACACACACACACATATATATATATATATATATATATATATATGATAAGTTCTAGCTATATACTTTATATATATATATATATATATATATACATATATATATATAGCTGTCGCGGAATCGAATCCCGGCCACGACGGTCGCATTTCGATGGGGTCGAAATACGAAAACACCCGTGTAGTTAGATTTAAGTGCACGTTAAAGAACCCCAGTTGGTCCAAATTTCCGGAGTCCCCCACTACAGCGTGCCTCATAATCGGATCGTGGTTTTGGCACGTAAAACCCCATAATTAAATTAATGAAGTTCTAGGTGAGCGATCGTTGCTGGCGCTGCGTGTCTGACTGACGCTTGACGAGTCCAATAAACTACGTCACAATATATGCGACGCAGCCGCGGCCTAGTGGTAGAGCGCCGGTCTCGGCTGCGGGAGGTTGTGGGCTCAATTTCCACCGCCGCCGGGCACCCACTGGTTGAAATGGGCACACGCGTACCCCGGCCTGGCGTTCTGCTTCCTTCAGGGGTGATACGCTTGGGAAAGGAGCCTGCGCCCTGAATTCCCGTCGAAAGCCCTCGTGAGTACAAACACAAAAATGTGATGTTTTGGGCCGGTTCCATGGCGGCCATTTCCCATGTGGCGCGCCAAATGCACCTATTGTGGTGGGGATGCCTTCGCGTTGAGGACAAACACCCCTTTCCAAGCGTTGAGGTCCAATAACGGCCAAGCATCAGGCTGGGAGCGCTCTTGTACCTATTTTACCGGTAGGTACCCGGCGGCAGCACTTGCCTCCCACAGCCACGGCGGATGCTCTTAAGCAAGGGCGTCTGTGGTTGGACAAGAGGCGCCCAGACACAACTGCTGAAATCTCTATTGGGCCCTCTTTCGAGATGTGAATCCCCTCGAGAGCCGAACACTAGGCCAGGAACATCTCTACCCATTTGAAAAAACCGGTGGGAACCCGGCGGCACCGGGACTTGAACTCGGTACCACCCGCATACCAGAAGGATGCTCTACCTCTAGGCCACCGCTGCGTTCAATTATGTATCTGCTTATGTATACATATACATATTCAAAACTGGATTCCGATGAGCCGCGATTCGCTGCTTTCTGTTTGGTCGATAACGGCGAACGGGCTTTCCTTTGTCACGCCGACAGCAGCGTATTGTAGGAAGAATAAAGCACCTGTACGTCAGAGAATCCTCAGAGGCACGGGGCGGGATACCTTTTTTCAGAGCAGTTTCTTACGGTTTTGATAGCGCCGGGAGCTCGATATCTGAGTACCTACATTGTTCACTCTATACTCGCTCACCAGCTCCCTCGCTTCCTTCAAATGACATCACCGACGGCAACTGCGCCCGTGACTTTCCCGTGAAAGGAATGGTTAACTGTAACCTGCACCAAGTACTGCACCGAACTTACGTCTTGGCAGGTGAACCTATAAAAAGCAATCGCAACCAACAAGATGTGCAAAAAATTCGAACTGAGCTTCGGAAATTCTAACAGAAAGTGAAATGCCGTTTTCTACAGATGATGTGCTGTTTCCTCGTTGGTCTTGGTAAAAATAGCTTGATAAATTCCCTTTTTTTTCTCTCTCTCTCTCGCTTGAAGCCTGACAGCAATTGCGACAGTACGAGGCACCATCACTGCTGAAGGTGGTGTCTATTGCAGGAACACACACCGAAGAAAATTGTATAATGCGAATCATTTTGCTGACAGCTGGCTAAATAGCATCGTTTCGGGTCCTGCAAAATGTTACCAGAAGGTGCAATACGTCAGTTTACAGCGAGTGCGTGCGTGCGTGCGTGCGTGCGTGTGTGACGACAACGGCAAAGCGGACGGCACAACGACAACGATGTTGCAACTTACTTAATATTATTGAGCAGTACGACATACTTAAGTGGTTTTGATCAATTTGTTTTGACCTTGTTTTGAGCACTTGTTTTTGAGCGTGATCACGACAGATCACGCACGACGGACGCCGACGTCGACAGCCCGGGCCCCTAAAGTGCTTCGCACTTAAAGGTCACGTTCTCACTAAGATGTGCCACTGCTCGCGCGTTAGTCGTCTTCCACAGCTGGCTCCGATGCCGCTCATCATGCCAGCGTTCCCATACAGCCCCTCCCTCTGCGAAGGCGCTGACGGCACTGGTCCACTGCGAGTCGGTGCGGTGGCTTCGTTGAGTTCTGTCGTGTGCTCCGATGGACGAACCTTCGACTTCGACTTCCCAGTCAGTAATGCGAGAAATGCGAGACTTCTTAGAGAAGTGATGCGGGAAATGATACAAGGCAACGTGAAAACAATACCACTACGTTTCGTAAAACTAGTCGTCATCGGGAAGAAGTCGCAATGCTTTCGCATTCATACACGTAGCGATACCTAAGTGCCTTAGAATGTTTGTACTCCGGAGATCAAACGTTACAGCATGAGCAATTCCTGAAGGCAGTGCCCTGGGCCGGTAACTGGGGCTGTGGAATGTCCCAAAGTGTCTCCAAGTGCTAGCTGCCACAGGAATAAAAAATGTGGGGAAGTGGCGCGCTCTACTAGGAGGGAAGCAAATTGTTGCTACATTCGACGTGATGCATGCGCCAGCAGTGCTAAAAAAATTGGTGTGGTTTAGCTTTGGTTAACCCTGGTTGATAGCGAAAGCTTCACTGCCCTGGCTAGGCCCATTGTTGAGCGGTGGCCGAGGTGTGGTTTCGCAATGATATACAGACACGTTTGCAGTGAATACAGTGTTTATTCATATTTTTTATGACTATGAAGACACTGCGGTGATCAGTAAAGTAGTGAGACTTGGTTGCAACTCGCACCGGGCCCAACTCTACTCGAGCAACGGCGGCAATGTCTCTTTTCAGGGCTCCGTAAAGGCCTAAACATAGCCCGACGTAGGGTGAGTGCGCGCACACGTTATGTCACGTTGGCGAGAACAACAGCGGCTATAGTTCGACCGATGGTTCGACGTACTGGCGCAGCCAACGTAACCCGACGCGCGGCCAATGCGCTCCGACGCGCCCGGCGCCTGATGGCGCTCGCTCGCGTGCCGATAACGTCGGCTCTCTTGTGGTTTGACCCCAAGCTGTCAAGGTGAAAAGTGTTGAGTCGCCGACGGCTGCCCGAGGTAGCGTAATGAAGATTTTGCTTCAAAAGTAACAATTCATTCGAATAAGAATGTCAAGTAATTTAATGAATGTCACTTGAGCGCGCAAGCTTTCGCCTTCACCCTCTTTTGCGTAAGCTAAAATAACTGTCAATTTTTTGTTTCGCACTTTAAATATTTAGTTTGAGAATATTTAACATAAAAGGCATGCGCTGACGGTGTTTTGTTTCATGATATTTGTTTGTGGGCTGTCATACTCCATCATCCGAGGAATAAGCTTGTAGATAATGCAAGACAAAGTGTGAGCAACGATAACGTTGGACTATAACCGCGCCTTAATGCTCTCTTGTGGTTTGACCTCTAGCTCTGAAGGTGAACAGTGCTGAGTCGCCTAAGGCTGCCCGAGGTAGCGTAATGAAGCTTTTCGCCTGAAAAAAAAATCACAGCATATCCACGGGGTGAATGATGATGAGTGGGCGAAGCTCCGGAGGGAATCATCGGATCTCCCGCTTAAGGGGACGCTAGCACAAACGCGTTAGAAACGTGCAGTACTCTCTATAAGGGGGAGCGGCCACAGCGTCTTACGCAGCCATTTACACATGCCGGAACGTGCACCGCGTTTGCCGACGCCATCACATGACTGCTGAGAGAGTATACCCCTCGTATTCATAAACGCTCCTCGACTTGAACTTGACTTGCCACCGCCTTGGGCAGCGCGTTCGAAACGCGTTGAAGGTAAGGCGGAGAGGCCACAGCGTCTTACACCAGCTTCTTACACGGGCCGTAACGCGCTAGCACAAACGCGTTAGAAACGCGCTAGAAACGCGGCCTTTCGTTAATGTTGGGTATTTATTGCCATCGTGGTGCGTGTGTCTATGTGCGCTTCGTGGCGTAGTGGTTAGCGCCGCGCGTTCGGAAGCGAGGGGTCCCTGGTTTGATTCCGCGCTACGGACACAACTTTCGGAATTTTTTTTCATAAAACGCCGGAAGCGTTCTCCGGAAGCCGGAAGCTGGCTTCCGGAACCGGAAGCGGAACCGGAAGTGGAACCGGAAGCGGAAGTCGGCTTCCGGTTATACTATACGTATACATATATATGTATATATGGGTATACATACATATACGGACACACAACGCCATCTATTGAGCAATTCATAAAATCTCACCAGGCACTACCTTGGAGGTAAACAATGGCTGCTACTGGGAATGAGAGACAGCAGAAGTCGGCTTTTAGCTAACACTTACACTTCTACTTCTACTAACGTTTCCTACTGGAACATGCCAATGGCTGCTAATGGGGAATGAGAGACAGAAGAATTCGGCTTTTAGTTAACGCGCACGCTGCGAATTTTTTATTGTTCAACAACGCACAGGAGAAATCTCCCGCCGGCACCACCTTCCAGGTCAAAGCGTAAGACTGGTTACGCACTACGACTACGACGAGGGACGAACGGGTGCCGCTTTAAGGAGCTTCGCCCCTAAAAAATCAGCTCGACTAACGTGAAACCTGGGGAAGTGCGAACCAGTGATGCGCCGGTGCTGGAGTAGCGCTACAGCCTGGCTAAGACACTGCTAATTTTATTGCGATAGCAATTATATGGACACCCCAAAGCGGATTTCTGCGATCGGCGTCGTCGTCGCCGTTGCCGTGAGGTTCCGTATGACGTCAACGCCGAAGAAATCGTCGCCGCGCTCCGGACGCTGTATGTGCGAGTGAAAGGGCGCGAGGGACGCGGACTTTCACGGGGAGAGAACGCACATCGGAGAGCAAACGCGCGTTCTGCGCCGTGCTCCCTGATGGGCTTCAGAATTAAGCGTCTCTTTCCTCCTTTACATTCCCCATATATAGAGAGCAAACGCCACTTCTTCCGTCGCGCGAAAGGCCGTGGGGGGACGGGAGGGAGGGAGGGAGGGGAGGCGATGTTAATCTGCAGCACCAAATACGTATTTATATAAAAACGTTGCGAGGCGAGAAGGTGGGTAAGATTTCCGACGCTGCTCGACGAGTGTCCCATTCTGATCTCATCAAAAACCTCCGAGCCGCCCCCAGAGGCACCGGCCACAGTCACCAACGCGGCACGCGTTTGGTGCGAACGCGGGCAAAACGCAGACGGCGTCGACAACTGTTCTGCGCGTTGCCGGTACTGCTGCATGTCCAAGTTTATACAGCTGATAAAAGTACTATTTTTACTCCGTAAGCTATAGCTCTCTACTAATTTGCTATCGCAATTCATATTTCGCCTTTCGGGTGAAACTGCGACTTTTTTTTTTTTTTTTTTTGCTTCGAAACACGGATCGTACAACTGAGGAACACACCAAAACGTCGTCCTTGTGGTCGTCTCCGTAACAATATAGATTTACCTTGACGTTTGCTAATCCATACCACTCGGGCCAGCGCATGATGCACCGCGATGTGGTTTGCGTGACGATGCTCAGGCAGCATAGTTAGCTGTGCGCGGCACACAGCAGTAACGCCAGCAACAGAAGCTGCCCTGCTGCCCCGGCAGGTATCCGACTGAGCGCAGAGTGACGGTGCGTCGGCTCGGCTTTGTCACTTTTGGAACCACAGGCACTGTGCGTCTCTCGAGGCCTACGAATTGCTATGTGCGCGCGCCACGCACATGCGCCGTCGATACCTGGACAGCACGGCGATAGCGGCGCCAACGCGCCTCGGGTGGCCATATGATTGCTATCGCAATAAAAGTGAAGTCTTGTTCACTTCACGGGTTTCCGAGCCATGAGTAGCTCTAACAACACAATAACAAGACTGGCTCAAAGAGTGGATAGTCGGGCAAATAAATGTGAAAAATTGCGCATTTAGTATTTTTCTTCGCTGTTGTTATAGACATTACTTAAAAACACGCGTTCCTGAAGCAAATATTGCCCTAAATATTCCTAATTCTTTCGAAACCTGGTCATGTTCATAAAATATTTAATTGAGAACTTCAGATGTCGCCCCATTGATATTGCAGGTTCCTTAATGTGGCGTACACGAACGATCGCTTGGTGATCTTCGGCTCCATTCTCAGTGTTCTTCCATTGTCTCTCGTGTGTTATTAACGTGGCCGTTGTTGCAGGCCAGCCGGTCTGTGAAGGCCTGGCGCTTTCTGAGTGTGTGCAGCTGTGTGCCTCGCTTGTATTGCGATAACTTTCCACGCGTAGGCTCACCAAGCGCGTCGATGTCATGACAGCACGTCAACGCCGACGACGCGAGCCGGAGCTACCATATAATTGCTATCCCAAAAAAAAAAGCGCAAGAAAAGTGTGGCGTTACAGAGCCTATGTTTTTATCGTGTAGCACCGAGCGAAATGTTTGCGCCAAATTAAGGCGATGGAATGCCGAACATCAACAGCGACAAATCAGGTAGGATAATATTAAGTGTTGCGAATAAAAACGAGAGAGTAACCAAAATTACGAAAGAATGAAGGTGCCATACGGCTTTCAAGGAAGTATAAACACTACCGTATATACTCGCGCAATGGCCGCATGTTTTATTGCGATAGCAATTATATGGACAGTCAAAAGCAGATTTCTGCCGTCGGCGTCGCCGTCGCCGTCGCCGTGAGGTTCCGTATGACGTCATTTGGAGAAGAAATCGTCGCCGCGCGCCGAACGCTGTATGTGCGAGTGAAAGGGCGCGAGGGGCGCGTCTTTCACGGGGAGTGAACGCACGGTGGAGAACAAACGCGCGTTCTGCGCCGTGCTCGCTTAAGGGCTGCAGAAGTAGGCGTCTCTGTTCTCCTTCACAATCACCCTGTATGTAGAGCAAACGCGCCTTCTTCCGACGAGCGAGAGGCCGTGGGGGAGGGGGAGGGAAGGGAGGCGACGTTTAGCTGCGGCACGCAGTGCCTATTTATATCAGAGGCTCCGGCAACAGTCACCAACGCCGCACGCATTTTGAGCGAACGCGGGCAAAACGCGGATGGCGTCGACAACAGTTCTGCGTGTTGCCGATGCTGCTGCATGTCCAAGTTTATACAGCTGATAAAGCTAATATCATTACTCCGTATAGCTCTCTACAAGTTTGCTATCGCAATTGATGCTTCGCCTTTCAGGTGAAACTGCGACAACTTCCCCCCCCCCCCCCCCCCCCCGATTTGCGGTGAAAAATCGGTGGTGCGGTCATTACACGTAGAAAAGACACATTTTTGTTTCGTAAACATTTTTGGTGGTACTAGCCTTTATTGATCTACAGAACTCGTTTGTACTGGCTCTGGCTGTTCTTGGCTATTCCCGTAACGCGTCACGTGCCGGCTAGAGTAAATGGTGACGCCCCCCAGATCAGCGATGGCAGCGTCTCGGTGGCAGCCGCTAAATATCAGAGGCTGTCGTTTTGCTACCTCAAAAACAGAAAAAAAAAAGAAAAAGGCTTGGAATTCCCACACCACACAACAGATAACACTGCCAACCTTCTTAGAAATCAAAGGTGCGGCTTATGCGCGGGTAATGTTGAAAAATATTTGGCGCGATTTTTATTTCAGTTCTGGGTGCAGCTATTGCACGGCCGTGGCCATTACACTAGTATATACTGTAATTACAGGCAAGTTTCAGTAATAAATTTTTTCAAGGCGATTCAACCTCTTCTCGAAGTCAACGGAATACAATGTCTTGCTGGTCGAATTGGGGGTAAGAATGCAGTGTATGAGCGGTCCAATTCATCGTGAGCCGCGCAGGGAAGCAGGCGACATTTGATTAAAGTGTACTAGTTTGACCGACGCCATGCAGAGGCTGAATCGCCTTCCAAATTTTTGTCATCAGTTATCATCATCATCATTATTGTCGTCGTCGCTATCATCATCCAAATCCTAATCTTCTTCGTAATTACCGTAATTATGATAGTCATCACATATCCACTTGCCCCTGTTGTACATATACCTAGTCGCACGTACCCAGCGGCACATACCAAAGTTGGCGTCAAAGAGGTTCACTGAAGAGTGACACATAGCCATGGAGTGACGCATACGCAAGGCCTCATACGCTGTAAGCCCGTAGACCACGTGGCACACATACCCAGGGGCTCATATACACCCAGCGGCCCCAGTTGCAATAATATTTACACTGCACTAACGCCAGGATCGCCCCACGAAAGAGGTTAGAAACAGACGTCAGAAACGACATACCTGATAAGGAAACGTGGCGGTAACTCGCCAATGAAGGCGTTCTCTTCAAACATTAAGAAAACATGACGTACCTCCCACGTGCTACATGTGCGCGAGATTTCATCGTTAAGTTAGAGGATGAGTGGGAGTGTTCTCCACGGCAACACTATTAGAGCAGTGCTTCTTTGAGTAGAAGGTTTGTTGGGCAGGTCGGGCAGGTGCACGGCCCGCTCAGCTTACTTCCCTCATGCTCCTCTTTACGCCACATCGCCGGACGCAGAAACAGAAGTTTAGATCAAGGGACGCAAGAGGATTGCGTAGCCTGCGAGGCGTAGCCTGCATGGTTGGGTTCTGCTGAGATTCCAGCGCCTTGCGTATGTAAGCGGAACGCAAGCCCCATGCGTCTTATCTAAATGTTATCTAAATCGTCTTATCTAAATCTCCCTTATAGCGTCGCGCCTCTTGTTTCGCCTTTGTACAGAGAAAAGCGACTCACTTTTCGTGTCACTCAATCTCACTCGTAACTCAATTTACGAAATCAGTGTTTATTTAATGCGCCCAGCAGTTACACTTTATTAAGGATCCATGTGTTTCTCAGTGACATTATAAATTTATAATACCCTGCACATTTTAGACCTGCCGTGAACGCACATGCGCCTCATTATTTTTTAAACATCCATATTTAAACTTATCAAACGTCGTTCTGGTGCACAAACAAACACGACCGAGAAGAGAAAGACAAGAACGCCGGCTCTTGTTGTCTTTTTCTTCTTGTCTATGTGTATTTGTGCGGTGGAACCATGTTTTATAATGCTAAGTACAACCAACTAGCTCAGCTATCCAGCCTTGGCATATTTAAACATCAGTTCCGTCATAAGCCTGCCATCTCCATTGAAATCAGACACTCACGTTACCTAGCCTCACCTGTAGACGCAACAAATCGGATGTTCTTTTTCTCCAGAAATTGATACATGGAAAAATCTGCTACTCGGACCTGCTTTCTAATGTGAGCTTTTACTTTACGCAGAAAAGCTCAAGGAAACAGCGTGCCTTTCAGCCTTCCGATTTTCGTAACCCTCTGTCTAGAATACAGGCGACATATAACGCCCATTCAGATTGCCTGGATATTTTCACACCTAATTTTAATATTTCCCTGAAAGGAGTTGCAGACGTGTACCAATAATTGAAAAAAAAACCTCTCATCTGTTGCGTATTTCGTTATTTCTAATTCTCTTCTGTTTCTCCACTTTTCCTTGGTATGCTCTTCATGTACACATTTTATGCCCTCTTATAATCTGTATCGCGACATTATTAAAGTGCACAGTTTTTCTTGTGCATTGTTTTGCCAAGTGCGCCAGCACCAAGACCCTCGAGGATGTTCCTGGGTACTTCAATAAACGCCATTGATTGATTGATTGATTGATTGATTGATTGATTGATTGATTGTCCTGCACCATTCCGCAAGTTGTAGACAAGTATCTGTCTTCTTCAACTCGAATATGCGTTGGTCGTCTGGAATGGCATTTCTAGGTACAACAGTGACATTATAGATCGGGTTTAGAAAAAGTTTCTAAACATATATATTGTATAATCACTGCTTTGTTAACACGGGCACTGGACCTTTCTCTAGCATTATTGGATTATTGTCATTGATCTTACTTCGCAGCCGACCGTAATCGCTCGGACTGCCTGTTTCATTTCAAACTCCTTCACGGTATCGTCACGTGCCCAGAACGCTTCAGTTGTATCATGTTTCGTATTCCGCGCAAGATCACCAGAGAACACAGACGTCTCCATGTTCCTGCCTGTCACCACCAACACCCAACCGTAATGAATCTATGACGCACGCTGACGTGACAAATCCTGAATCGTTTCTTGTCCTTAACGCCGATGTGAGCGGCGTGTTTTCCCGCAGGACGTTTCGGCTGCGATTGAGTCGTTCGCAACTGGAATAGGTATAGACTAGAATTCAGAGCCGTTCTCCGGAGCCGCCATTTTCTCGCGACGGTGGCGCCGCGGTACGAGCATTGGCTGTGGACTGCTGGCACCGCGAATCGCTGGACTGGCGGAAGCAGAAGCGGTGGCAATGAATTGTTCTTCAAGCGGGCCGTTGACGCTTAAAATTGTTAAGTGTATGCTTATATTAGTTCCGCATTATGTACGCATGACGAACGCAGCAGAACACGCGTCGGATCAAGGGCACACGTGACTTTTCTAAAGTTTCGCGGTATCGTGGTCGCAATGGGGGCGACGCATTTTTGTTTACGGAAGACGTGTGCATTCCTTTCAGCGCGTCTTAAAGCGAGATATTTTACTATATTAAGTGCTCTCGCAAGTGCCAGTCATGGTGCAAGATAATTAGTGCCAATAAGCATGCTACAGCTGTATGAAACGTCGCTATGCGCTGTCACAGAGCCTTTGCAGTGACGTGACACTGTGTTGTGGCGAAGTTTTAGTTGAGAAAATAAAAACAAGGTATAAAACTAGATTTCATTCGTACCTCGACAAACTTATCCAAGCAGGGTAGCGGTTTTTGAAATGCGTTTCGCACCTCGTGTAATGTTACTGAGTGAAGGATGCGATGAAAGTAACAATATTGCCGCGAAGCACTATTTGTTTTCTTTTGAACCGCCTCCGAAAGCTTCTCTAATAGCCTCGTTGGCTACGGAATACGGACCAAAGCGCGCTTGCTTGAACTTGGGGAGCCCGTCTGCCACGCAACAATAATAATGATCTGCTTTCCTAGCGTTTCATTTCTTGCAAGCTCATCTCTCGGCGCCGCCGCGTTGGTGCAGTGCGTGGTTTCGGTGTTCGGCTGCTGACGCGAAAGACGCGGATTCGATCCCGGCCGCGGCAGTCGCATTTGAATGGAGGCGAAATGCTAGAAGCCCGTGTACTGTGAGATGTCAGTGCACGTTAAGGAGCCACGGTTGGCAGAAATTTCCGGAACCGTCCGCTACGGCGTGCATCATAATAACATGGTGGTTTTGGCACGTAAAACCCCAGCAGTTAATAAGACGAAACTTTTATGTGTCTCATGCGGAGGTGTCCTTTAAAGAGTTGGAAATGGCCTTGTCGAAAACCCGACGTCACCGCGGATGGCAAAAAAAAAATGTCACGTGGCCCTATGGAAATGCATATACCCGACCACGTGTGGCGCATACCTCCCTACCTAAGTCCGGTATATGCGCGTAAGCGCAACAGGGGGTTTTACATGTAGCGAAAGCCTATTATTTGGTTATGCAATGTGCAACTTTATGTATAACTCAATGCATGACTAAATTTGCACCAGGCTTTCGCCTTCAAGTGTTTCAAGGAGTGTAACGCCGAGCGGAATTTTTAAAAATTGGCGGTCGCCACCTTCCTATCAAGAATGCCGACGACGCCACAATGCCGCTCTGAGGAGTAGCTTTTGTGCATCGTTGCTACTCACTTACACCGTGAGTAGCAACGACACAAACAAGCGCCACGCACAAGTAAACACACGCTAGTCCACCGATTCCCGCAGTCCACGCCGAGAGGTGGCGCCTGGTGTCGAGAGTATATAGGAGCGTGCGCGCAGCCTGCGTGCGAGGTTAAACTAATCTGGTCTGTACTCAGTACTGAGAGAATGTCAGTATCAATAAGCGGCTATTTTAGGGAGATTCAAGCCAGCGTGCGGGCCTTATTGGTTATAAATTTTTCATATTAATACTTGCTTTTCTGCAAAACGGAACAAGTTATACAATAAATAATCTTTCGGATATGATTATGTTCGTGCCATTATACAGGTGTATATGCATTGGAGGCCAAAGACAAAATGTTCTGAAGCGAGCGAAAAAAGATGCAAGTTCACAGGGGCGCAAAACTACGCGGGTATTTCTGGAAGTACGTAGGTTTTATTTACCGTGGGCAACACGTTGTCTCGTATGCGAGAAACCAGATAAAATTGATTATGTTTTTCTGCAATGCTAGAATGGAGTCTACTTTCGGAACATGTCACAAACACTGAAGAGGCAACTGCTATTATACTCACAAAGAAACCAGTTATCTGGCCGCAGAAAGCGAAGACGTTCTTCCAGTCTATCAAATCACGTTAACGCGCCCCTACTGTTTAATCTGTGCCCGCATGGTGGGTGTTCACTGTGACCAAGCGTCCAGCGCGTCTGCTTTCTTGAGTGAGTATCACCAAGCTTGTAGGAGTGATGAAGGCGCGGGATTTTTTGCTGATTGGCAGTGTTGCCTGGTTTGGCTACATATAGCTACAGGAAAAATTTTTGGCGTCGACTTGGACGAGTTGGCTATGTGGCTATATTCGGACTACTGAAAATCTGCGACTTGGTGTTCTTTGGGCTATAAGTGGCGCCCTAATCCACGCTCCAGTACGCTCCAGAGGTGGCTCTGATCGAGAAGAAGCAAATCTCCAAGGCTATGTTTTAGCTGGCTGAGCCGGCTGCAGGGCTGTGCGTGTGTGCGTGCGCGAAATGACCCCCCCCCCTCCCCTACCCTTCTCTCTCTGCGCCGTTGTCTTAGCCGGTGGCTTTGATCTTTGATGCACTTAAACTTACACCCCGCTTGACCGTTATGCACCCGATCCCCGGGCATCGGGATGAACCTGGGAGTAGTGGGTTTTTCACAGTACACTGTACTAACATGGCTATGTTCATAAAGGGAGAGCAATAACATAAGTTCGGGGCCGTCAGGTGACCGTGGTGCCGACATGAAAGAAGGGAAGCACGGGTGGATGACACGCCCCAGTGTGTTCATGGCCATGTCTTAATTCTGGGTGAAGTATCGCAGCGGGCGCAGCTTTCGACCTACTCCACGAATCTCGCGCGAAGCTTTACTGCCATCTTCCTTCTCCTGCTATATGAATTTTCATTCGTGCTTAAATTCTAGATTCATTTAGATAGGTTGGACGTAAGATCGGATCCTCCTCAGAGAGGAGAATCCAAACATGGGGAAGTGGGCCAAGTATGCGAGAACGTATAAAAAAGAATGGGAGCAAGACCCCGAACCAAAGGTGGGTTCTGGTGCTTTTACTTCTAGATGGTTTAACGGTAAGGTCACGGATGCACATACTCATTCTGCTAATGTCGAAACATGTTTGCCCCGGTGACATCAGTGCACCACGTCACATGAACTTCGCTCACCGTGTTAGCTTAGCTTGTGAGGTGTCGCGCTGCTGGCTCGAGGACGCGGGTTTGATTCCCGGCCACGGTGGCCGCATTTCGATCAATTGCGAAATGCAGGAACACCCGTTTACTCAGATTTAGGGGTACGTTAAAGAACCCGAGGTGGCCAAATTAATCCAGAGTTCCTCACTGCGCCATGCCTCCCAATCATATCGTGGTTTTGGCACGTAAAACCCCAGCAATATTAGAGAGTTTTAGAATAGGGGCCTCAAACGTTTTGGGGCCCCAAGGAAATAGCTTCGAAGCCACTGCGCATGCGCAAGACGCTAACTGTCTTTGTATTTTGCGTCGGGCACCCTATTTCATCGATTTAGCGGGAGCCTTAAAATCGTTTGTCAACAAACATGGCTGTGCCCATCGAAGCGACGGCTCTAACCTAGCACCAAACTTGGCTCGATTCGTGGTAACGCGTGAAGTTCGTAAGCTAGGAGAAGTGATTGTGGTTATCGCTTTCTCTCAACTAGCATGTGTAATGAAGATTGATTCATTAGACGCCACTGATTCCGAATGAATGGCTCGTAGGCCTAACACGCATTGACTAGGCTGGGTGAAGGTACGTAAAGTTGGTTACTCAAGACTAAACGCAACAAGTTGCTTGCTGCTAATAGAAGAAGTTCTAAATTGTAATTAAACACGAAAATCTAAGTTACTCTCCTTATCATAAAATGGTAAATTTTATTTCTATATTTAAGCCCCAATGCAAACATCCGCCAAGCTCATTGGGCCCCCAAACTTTGGGCGCTCCTATTCTAAAACTTTATTTGCACATCAGCTTGGTTTGCTTTTTGACAGTAACCGGTTTTCACAGCATAACCACTGTTATTAATTTATTGTTTACCTTTGCTCTTTGTGCGCCATCGCGGCTTTTACCATTTCGAGCGAGTTACGTTCGTGACGTGCTCGTTGCCAATAACGACTGCTCGATTCTTACACTGGTGTGCCGTTTTCCACAGTAATCTTTTAAAGCTTCGCTTACCGCGATTCAGACAGCGAGTGCAATCTGTTGCCTGACACTTTATTTTAACGCATGTTCTTGCCGTGCTAGAGACCTAAGATGGTGGCCAGGTATGTAAATGGACAGTATATAGAGCATGTACCAGTAACCCGGGCCAAGCTAATTGAAAAAACAACAAGAAAACAAGATAGGACGATGAGACAAATAAAACGAGATATCGTAGCGCGAAAGACTTGTTTTAGCCTATAAAAAAAGAAGCCGTGAGCATATCGCAGATCGCTGGACAGCTGAACTTCTACGCCGTAGACAGAGATGACGTGAGAGATCGATGATGCTAAATATTATTTTGCGTTCATAACAGCATAAAAAGCGGTGTGCGTAGTTAATATTACTGTAAATAACTAAAAATGATAACTTAGACATATCTGCCATGAAATAAAAGCACTGATTTCGCCCTCTGCAGCGATTCGTTGGAACTTAAGGGCTTCCGGGCCCATTCAAAAAAGTGTTATGTGTAAGCTTGATGTCGCTATTGTTGATGTCAAGGGAGGACGGGTTGTGCAAAAAAGGATTGCCGTAGTCGAATGTGAAAATATATACACAAATGTAACTTCAACAAAAATGGCTATATTTGGCGACGAAAGTATTTGCACTTTTTTTTGTGTTTGGCTACATTTAGGCTGCAACTACTTTAGCTTTTTGGCTACGCCGCCTCATCGCACCTGGCAACACTGTTTTTTGCACATAGCAGGGAGAGGCCTTCGTCCTGCAGTGGACATAAATATAGGCGGATGATATATATATATATATATATATATATATATATATATATATATATATATTACAGAGAGAGAAAAAGTGAGAAAAGGGGGCGGGTGAAGGAGGGGAAGCAGTGGTAGTTGCCGGTAGAGAACCCACGCACATGTGCCGTCGATACCTGGACAGCACGGTGGTGGCGGCTACTGCCATAAAAGAGAAGTCTTGGTCACTTCACGAAGTGACCACTGAAGTGACCAAGACTTCTCTTTTATGGCAGTAGCCGCCACCACCGTGCTGTCCAGGTATCGACGGCACATGTGCGTGGGTTCTCTACCGGCAACTACCACTGCTTCCCCTCCTTCACCCGCCCCCTTTTCTCACTTTTTCTCTCTCTGTAATATATATATATATATATATATATATATATATATATATATATATATATATATATGTATATTACAGAGAGAGAAAAAGTGAGAAAAGGGGGCGGGTGAAGGAGGGGGAGCAGTGGTAGTCGCCGGTAGAGAACCCACGCACATGTGCCGTCGATACCTGGACAGCACGGTGGTGGCGGCTACTGCCATAAAAGAGAAGTCTTGGTCACTTCACGGGGTTTGGATCCATGAGAAGCGCTATCAACACTTTAACAAACAGTAGCTCAAAGAGTGCTTATTCAGGCAGATAAATGTGACAAATGGCCCATTTAGTATTTTGCTTCGCTGTTGTTACAGACATAACTTAAAAAGACGCGTCCCTGAAACAAATATTTCCACAAACATTCTTAACTCTTTCGAAAGGTGGCTATTTTCATAAAATATTCCATCCAGAACTTCCTACATTGCCAGAGTGATATTGCATGTTCCTTAATGTGGCATGCACGAACGATCGATTCGTAAGGTTCGGCTCCATTGGCAGACGTGGGAATGCGATCAGGTAGTCGCGTAGTAGCGACGCTGAAGAAAACAGTGCTAAAACTGTATCGCGAAACTGATTCTTTATTGGGCGAACCTGTGCCCAGAAAAGCAAGCTGCACTCGAAGCACAACGATAGCTGCGAACACAGTCGGCGATCGTGGAAATCTGATCGGCGACGAAACGCGTCGGCTTTTATAGATGCGTCATCGAAGGTTCCAGAGTAATCCCTGGTGCCCGCGCGTCCATAGAGTAACATATGTGTTTTACTCTATGGAGTGTTTGCCAGAAAGTTCTCGACAATTCGCGTCACTCATCCAATCAGATTACATGAGCGTCGGTGACAACAGACGACGGATAGAACCATCGATAACGTTCGAGACGCTTCCGATGCAGGCGCGTCCTGCGCCGAGCGATAACGTTTAACATTTGTTAGCCGGTGGAAAGCGGCCACCGGTGAAAGATAAACATGTCTGCGTGTCAATAGCAGCGTATTAGATGCAAGCGTGTTATTAATGTTGCGGTTGCTGTAGGCCTGCCGGTCTTGCAAATGCCTATCGCTTTATGCGTGCAGCTGTGTACCTCACTTTTAATGTCATAAGTTTCCACGCGTGGACCGCACATCTGCGCCGATGTCATGACAGCACCATAACTCCGACGGCCAACCCGAGTGGCCGTATACTTACGATCGCAAAAAAAATAAATAAATAAAAGTGCGGCATTATATCGCGCAGTACTGAGTGAAATTTTTTCACCAAATTAAGGCGCTGGGTTATTGAACATGGATAGCGATAAATCTGGAATAATAATATGGAGCAGGAGGTGACCCTAAACAAAGCAACCACACCGAACGTGTTCTGCAAACAATTCGAACTGATCTTCTGAATTTTTAGCAGAAAGTGAAAGGCTGCTTTCTACAGGTGTTTTTCTGTGGCCTCGTTGGTCTGGGTAAAAACAACATGGCATCTAACTGTTTTTTTCGGTTTGTTGTGATATCGTTTACGCCTGACAGTACGAGACACTGTAACTGCTGAAGGTGATGTCTCTTGCAAGAACAAACACTGAAGAAAATTATACAGATCCCACGCCCAGCAAAAAATTATGCGGAGCATTTTGCTGATAGCTGGCCATCTAGCATCGTTTAGGGTCTGTAGCAAAATAACGACGTTGATTAGATCCGGACCTAGACGTCTGACGTCATCTGGCAGAAACCGAGCAAGTCAGACGTCCGCGTCCGGGTTGTTTTGCTACAAGTTGGCACCGAAACCCACTCTGTCGTCTGACTATTGCGTTCCGGTAATGGAGCAACTCCGCACCAAGCGCGGCTTTGTCCGGAGGGCCATCACCAAGGCCATTCTACGATCGACGCCCTGCTCTCAGATGACGCCACCCCTGTGCAAGTGCTGCATCAGCACCTCGAGCTGGTCTTGACGAAGCAGGCAGAGCTCCTCGAGTTCGACCACGCTCACAGATGCAGACGTGGAGGCAGACCTGACCACAGCTTTTGAGTACTAAAAAAAAGGTCAGCTTCACCAAGACAAGCGTGCGCCTCGCTACTGAGCCGCGTTCACCGATCCTTTTTCCTACCGCGCAACTTCCCGCGCTACTGTACCCAGCGGCCCCTTCCGTCGCGCCCGGAGTGTCGCCGGAGACGTCTTTCTCTCGCGTTTCCCTGCAAAAGCTGCACATCCCTAGCTTTTCGGGGGAGCGACGCGAGGGGCAAGCTTTTTGGGACCAGTACCAGGCAAGCATTCACGGCAAAGACTCGCTATCGAAGACTCGTTCAGCCGCCGCGACATGCTGGTCGATGACCATCTGGACCGCCTTCTCGAAATGGCGCCTATTCGTAGTTCCGCCAATCTAGACAAGCTTCGAGATCTCTATCACGAGATCACGTTACGTACCAGTGCACCGGAGGGCCTTGGCGTTTCACCAGATGAGTATGCTGCTTGTCTGAGACGCGTCATCATGAAGGCCTTACCACCTGACCTTGGTATCCTGTACCGTCGGTGGCTGCAGGAGGCTTCTTCATCGAACCACGATGACACGGCAGTGGTTACAGAAGACAAGTTCAAGCAAGTAGAACATCTTATGACTTTCCTACGCATTCAAGTCGAGGCAAGGGAGGCAAGAAATTTCGACCAAGCCAGCTCATCTGCAAGCCAGCGGCTTCATCGACGTGAACAGCGACCTATGGAGCTAAACCCGCCCTATCCAGCGGCTCTACCAATTGAAGTAAGAACGCCGTACACGTGTCCTCGCCTCCTGTGCAATGCGTCGGACCACACAGCTCAGGAATGCTCCATGTCGCTAACTTCCTAAGCAAAACGCGGGAAGCTTCAGGCGCTCAGGCGGTGCTTCCGCTGCGCCAAGCGCAACCACGTTGCCAGTGAATGCCGAAGCGCCAAGAATTAGCAACGTGCCCACTGTGCTGGACAGCACTTGACGTCACTGTGCAACGTCTGTACTCCGACACAAAACCAAGCAAAGCGTCTGGGCAACGCGTAGCCATCCCTGCAACGCGCAAGTGGGCCGGACACCATCGACACACCACCTCATGCGACATCTGTATCCACGAGTGGCACCGGCCTCATGCCGGTATTTCTAGAGACGGGCAGAGCTTTGGCTGTCGCACCAGCAAGGTCAATTTTGCTGCGTTTCCTGCTAGACACGGGCAGTCAGCGCACTTCCCTTCGGCAGGACGTTTTTCGAGCACTTAATTCTGCTGTTCAAGGCCTTGAGCGGCTCAACCTATTCACTTTCAGGAAACCTCAGCGCCCTGTGTCCCTGACATGTAACCTAGTTACGGGTACACTTCGCCGCCAGCACAGTACAAACGAGACCACTACAGATGCCCCCGAAATGCGGAAATCTCTGCGGTAACCAGCCCACCAACGGTTGGCGCGATCGTCACCAGGACGACACACCACGGTCTTGTTCCCGCTCATGCACGTTCTGAGGCGACGACTTTGCGGGTGGACGAGATCACCATCCTAATAGGCTCCGACCTCTACTGGGAGTTTGTAACCGGACAGATACCTCGACTATCCCTACAAGTTATGACAGTGGAGACCCTGTTTGGGTGGACCATCCAGGGAACGCTCGACAATTTATCCAAAGGTTCCGCTGTACAAACCACATCACTCTTACTTGCTGTCGGAGAGCCTGCGGCAAACCACATCTCACTAGACGTGGACATAACTTCTTTGTGGCGCCTCGACACCTTTGGGGTGCAAGAAGATCCTGACAGTAAACATGACGCCCACATGGCTCTGGAGGAGTTCGAACGCCGCGTTTCGAAGAGAAGAGGACGCTACGAGGTTCTCCTCCTTATTCGAAAGCCAGGTCTCGACGCCGGCCACAACAACTTCACCCTTGCTAGGCAGAGGCTCGTGATGCAGCTCCGACGCTTCAAGCAGCAACCAGATCTTCTCAACCAGTATGACAAGATGATCCAGACTTATTTTGACTAATGTCCCGCAGGACGAGTTCCCGACCAAGACGTGCCCTTCGAGCCGAACACGTACTACATGTGTCCGCGTGTGCGTGTGCGTGTGCGCGTGTGTGCGTGTGCGCGTGTGTGTGCGTGCGCGTGTGCGCGTGTGCGTGCGTGTGTGCGCGCGTGTGTGCGTGCGTGTGTGCGCGCGTGTGTGCGTGCGTGTGTGCGCGCGTGTGTGCGTGCGTGCGTGCGTGTGTGCGTGCGTGTGTGCGTGCGTGTGTGCGCGCGTGTGTGCGCGCGTGTGTGCGCGCGTGTGTGTGTGCGCGTGTGTGTGTGCACGTGTGTGCGCGCGTGTGTGAGAGAGAGAGAGCAAGTGTGTGGTGTGTGTGCGTGTGTGTGTATGTGCGTCTGTGCGTGTAACGCGAGCGTGTATGTGACGACAGCGGCAAAGCGGCCGGCACGATGACAACGTTGTTGTTGTCAACTACCGCATTCATTCCACATACATTAAGGACTGCAATTGTTAAGCCGCTACACAAAGGAAACCAAAAAGCTAATGTTGAAAATTACAGCAAATTGTTAGAACTATTTGCCGATGAACTATACTCAGCGTTCGAAAAGAACCTGCCGTGCTTTGTTATTAGACATTGCCCAGAAGCCTTTGAAACTGTGAATCATTAAATATTGCTGAAAAAAAGTACATTTTCGTTTAGGTTTTAGAGGGCGTTTTGTATGATGTTCAGCATAGTTATCTTTATGGCAGGTCTCAGGTCGTCATGGATAGTAAGGAAGTTATTAGAAGTAGGCAACCAGTCACAGCAGGTGTTCCCTATAGGGTTCAGTGTTGTCACCTTTGTCGTTTACATTATGCGTATTTATGAACGACTTTACCTTCGGTAATTATTTGAAATATGCAGTAATTTGGCTGCCTTAACCTGTATATCTATATAAGCGTGAAAAAATGTTCACTACGTTGGCATAAGATGTATTTAATTTTTGTTTTTGTTCTATATAAGCGTAAAAATACGTTCACGCTACATTATAATAACATTTTTTAAATTTTCTTTTTGTTTGCACAATGTTTTGTCGGCACTAAGGTAACTGTATGTACCATCGCTGTTGCCGGCGCTGCCGGGCCTAGTCTTACAAGCTATTTAGGCTTCGACAGGCCCGCCTACTATGTATTTTTTTCTTGTGGTGCATAAATAAATATTATTATTATTATTATTATTATTATTATTATTATTATTATTATTATTATTATCACTACTATTACTACTACTACTATATATAAGCGCTTGAAGCCCTCCCTATCCTGTGGCCCTGATAGCATCCCCTCCGCAATTTTAAAAGCTTACGGCAGTATATTTGTCCCAGTATTGACATCTATATTGTTACAACGCTGGGAACAAGGTGGAAGAAGAAGGGCACGAGCTGGTGTCGGAAGACAACAACGTTAGGGACTTGCCTGCGCTGCCTGTCTCTTTCAGGCAGCTGATCATACTGAATATCAGCTGTAAATTCATTTCACTGTTACTTTCATCCTTGCGTCACATTTTGGTGGAGTCACATTCTGGTAATAACCACTTTCAATCGCATGTGGAAAACTGCTCGTGTTCTTCCTGTATTTAGGTCTGGCTGTAAAGCCGTTCTCTGAAATTATAGCCCGATTTCTGTTCTCTGTGCCACCTCTAAGATTTTTCAGGTTGCTCTTCACAACATATTGTATTTTATTGTGAAGAACGCATTGATCCCGAATCAGCACGGTTTCCTCACCGGCCGCTCCATTATCACAAATCTCTGAGTTTCATGACACAGATCTAATCGCCCGTACGTCGGTACTCCAAAGGGGGCGAGTTGACACCATTTATTGTGACCTCAGCAAAGCTTTTGATGTGGTCAGCCACTGGCTGCTTCTGTTGAAGCTTACAAACTTTGGTCTTGAATCGTCAATTGTAAATCTCTTGCGGAGTTATTGATAGATCATGTTATGTTAATGTCAATGGCCAGACGTTTTCTTTACACGGGGCAACTAGCGACGTCCCTCAGGGATCACTATTGGGACCCCCCGCAGGGGCGTCTGCGTCAGCAGGCGTTTGGTGTGTTGCGACACCACGGACCTGAGCACATGAGGGTCGGACCCTCCCACGCTTAACCGTGCGTGGCTTAGCCGTGTCCGGGGAAAAGGGGATCCTGGGGGTTGAGCCGATGCCGGGAGTTTTGGACCTCTATGGCCCCCCGGTGGAGGCAACACACTTCTTTGGCCTCCGCTTCACGTAGACGGCACCCCCGGACTGACCCACCCGGGGGAAATCGGTAGTTGCCTTTTCCTGTCTCCCTCTCCAATCTTCGTCTTTCCCTCTCACTTTCAATCTTTCCTGTCTTCTCCTCTCTTCTATATTCCTTCCGATCTTCTTGGCAGCGAGGGTTAACCCTGTGTGAGTAGCCTGCCTAGGTTATTTCATATTCGGTTATAGTGGTGACGTACAGCTGGCGTCTGCAGGGCCTATGTTTACAGGCACTGCAGCGTCCCCTAGTAGGACTCCATGGTGGGTGGCTGGCGTTTCTGCCGAAACATCAATATTTGCATGGCTAGTTCTTTTCCTGCGCTTTCTGATCGCCCCCAAAAGAGGGGGCGCACCGAAGAAGTTTTTAAATTTTTTGGCCGACAAGTTGAGAACTTTCCACGCTACCACGTGGTACACAGTGAGAAAACTGAAAAGACCGTGAGAGTGATCTCACCTTTTATCGTTGCAAAGACTCTGACAGAGACTATAGGACCAGGTTACAAGGCGACGAGGATGGCCAGTGGTGACCTCCTCCTGGAACTCCGTGATAAGAAACAGCATGATAAACTACAGAATCTAGTGTCGTTTGGAGACTTTCCTGTAACTGTGACCCCGCACCGCACCATGAACACCACCCGCGGTGTTATTTCTGATGACGACCTGTTGGAGCTCACCGAAGATGAACTTTTGGAAGGATTCAAAGAACAAAATGTTTTGACTGTAAAACGAATCAAGATGAGGCGCGATGGTAAGGAGCTAAAGACAAAACATATAATTCTTACTTTTGGTTCTAGTGTTCTACCCGAGACCATTGAAGCCGGATACATAAAATTACGTGTCAGGCCATACGTGCCAAACCCTCTTCGATGCTTTAAATGCCAGCGATTCGGCCACAGTTCTCAGAACTGCCGAGGCCGGCAAACATGCGCGAAATGCAGTGCTCATGAACACTCATCTGAGTCTTGTGAAAACTCGCTACATTGTGTGAACTGTGATGGGGAGCACGCCGCATACTCGCGGTCGTGCCCATCCTGGAAAAAAGAAAAAGAAATTGTAACTATTAAAGTAAAGGAAAATCTAACGTTCAAGGAGGCACGCAGGCGGGTATCCTACCTGCCAAAGAACACATTTGCCGAAGTGGCGCGTCAGGGGGCAGCGTCGCAACGGCTTCCGGCGGCTGTCCGGCCCGCACACAGTGAGCCGGCAGTGACGCCATCCGCCCCCCCGGCGGCTGCAGCTAGCGCTGCTCCGCCAACTCGCAAGAAGGGGCCATCGACCTCCGGGCTGGTGGCCTCGAGGGCCTCGTCTCTCGAGGCGAGGCCTTCTCGTCAAACCAACCGCTCGCAAGAGCGCGTGTCCAGCGCCTCACAAGAGGCCATGGACACAACAACCAGCCAGACGGCGCCACTTGCGCCTAAGGAGCCGCGAGAGTCTCGCGATCGCTCCAAACAAGAAAAACACCGCATCACGGCGCCCGGAAAGGGCTCTGTGAAGTAATTCCTCTTTCTTAACACACAGCACAAAACCCACATTCAACATGGATACACAAATATTACAGTGGAATGTCCGAGGACTCCTCCACAATCTCGATGACGTCAAAGAACTCCTACATAAATATAATCCAAAGGTGCTGTGTGTCCAAGAAACACACCTCAAACACACGCAAACAGATTTTCTCCGACAATACGCCATTTTTCGTAAGGACCGCGATGACACAGTCGTGTCTTCCGGTGGTGTGGCTATTGTAGTCGACAGAGGTGTTGCCTGCCGGGAACTAAAACTTCATACGCCCCTAGAGGCAGTTGCTGTCCGAGGGGTTTTGTTTGACAAGCTGGTCACTGTCAGCTCTATATACATCCCTCCCAATTATCAACTACATAAAACCGAATTCCAAAACTACATAAATGAACTTCCGGAGCCATACATAGTTGTCGGAGATTTCAACGCACATAACACTTTGTGGGGAGACTCACGTTGCGATGCGAGAGGTCGCCTGATTGAAAATTTTCTGTTTTCTTCAGGCGCATCATTACTTAACAAGAAAGAGCCTACGTATTACAGCATTACACATAACACATATTCATCCATTGACTTAAGTATAGCATCGAGTACACTAATGCCATACCTGGAGTGGTCTGTTCTCAAGAACCCCTTTGGGAGCGACCACTTCCCAATTATGCTAGGCTTAACAGAACACGATAGATGCTCGCCACACGTTCCCCGATGGAAGGTTGACTCGGCTAACTGGGAACTTTTCCGACAAATAACATATTTAAGCCGTGATGACATTGCCTCTTTTAACATAGACGATGCTGTGGCGTATATAACAGGTTTTATCATTGACGCTGCTGAAAGGTGCATACAACAAACTAATGGACTAGCTAATAAGCGTCGCCTGCCTTGGTGGAATGATGAATGCCAGAAAGCGCGTAAAAAGCAAAACAAAGCCTGGGGATTGTTTCGCAACTCCCCAACAGGTGAAAACCTGATAAATTTTAAACAAGCAAAGTCACAGGGCCGAAGAACGCGTCGACGTGCAAAGAGAGAGAGTTGGGAAAGGTACATTTCCAGTATAAATTCATACACCGACGAAACAAAAGTCTGGAACAGGGTAAATAAACTAATAGGCCGGGAGTCACATCCTCTACCCTTAGTAAGTAGCCAAGGTGATAGCCTGGAAGACCAGGCGGATTGTCTAGGTGAACACTTTCAATATGTATCAAGTGAATCGCATTATACAGACACTTTCCTGAAGTTCAAAGAACGCGAAGAGCGGCAGCCTCTCAACCGCAAAGGTTCTTCGAGTGAGGCTTACAATCAACCATTTAGCTTAGCCGAACTTAAAGGATCTCTCGCTTGTTGTAACAACTCGGCGCCAGGTGGCGATCGTATCATGTATGAAATGGTTAGATACCTACACCCTGAAACACTGAAAACACTCTTATCTCTGTTTAATGTCATGTGGGCGGCTGGGTGTATCCCGTCCTCATGGAAAGAAGCCATAGTCATCCCTATACTTAAACAAGGCAAAGACCCGTCCTTAGCCAGCAGCTACAGGCCAATAGCACTAACGAGCTGCCTGTGCAAGCTGTATGAAAAAATGATAAACCGGCGTTTAATCTGTTTCCTAGAAAATAACAAAATGCTAGACCCCTTCCAGTGTGGCTTCCGAGAAGGTAGGTCGACAGTAGACCACCTTGTTCGCATCGAGGCAAACATCAGAGATGCATTTATTCATAAACAGTTTTTACTTTCTGTATTTATAGATTTAGAGAAAGCGTACGACACGACATGGCGCTTCGGAATTCTGCGAGATCTTTCTGCGATGGGGGTCCGCGGAAATATGTTAAATACAGTCGAAAGCTACTTGTCTAACCGCACGTTTCGCGTAAGAGTGGGCAATGCTTTATCTAGAACATTCATCCAGGAGGCTGGCGTGCCGCAAGGGGGTGTACTTAGTTGCACACTCTTCATTGTAAAAATGAACTCCCTGCATACAGTGATTCCACACAGCATGTTTTATTCTGTGTACGTCGATGATGTGCAGATAGGTTTCAAATCATGTAACATCGCTATCTGTGAACGACAAGTGCAGCTTGGATTAAACAAATTGTCTAAATGGGCGGATGTAAATGGGTTCAAGATAAACGCACAGAAAAGTACATGCATACTCTTCTCAAACAAAAGAGGCGTGACACCGGTACCAAATCTCACGATCAATCGAGAGGAACTATCCATGAGCAGTGAACATAAATTCCTGGGCATAATTCTGGACTCTAAGCTTACCTTCATCCCCCATCTTAAATATCTGAAGACAAAGTGTCTGAAGACTATGAACCTTTTAAAAATTCTCTCGCACACAACATGGGGTAGTGATCGAAAATGCCTCCTAAACTTGTACAACAGTCTTGTCCGCTCGCGCCTTGATTACGGAGCTATAGTTTATAACTCCGCAACGCCAAGTGCATTAAAAATACTAGACCCCATTCACCATTTGGGTATCCGCCTCGCGACCGGTGCTTTCCGAACAAGCCCGATCCAGAGTCTCTATGTAGAGTCGAACCAGTGGTCACTCCATCTGCAGCGTTCATATAGCAGTTTCGTATATTTTCTGACAGTACAAGCAAACAGCGAACATCCTTCTTATTCCACCATAAACGATATGACCGCCGCTGCACTCTTCCATAACCGACCTGCAGCGAGGAAACCGTTCTCTTTACGTGTAAGGAATCTTAGTGAGCAAATGGGTGTTCCAGTGCTTGAACATCGTCCTATGGCTCCTGCTAAATTGTTACCGCCGTGGCAGTGGCAGATCATAGAGTGCGACACATCATTCGTAGAGGTCACGAAAGACGCTCCAGAGGCGCACATTAAAATGCATTTCCTAGAGCTTCAATCCAAGTACTCGTGTACAGAGTTTTACACGGACGCTTCTAGGTCACATGCCGGGGTTTATTATGCAGCCATCGGTCCATCGTTTTCGGAATCCGGTGTACTGCACCCGGAGACAAGTATCTTTACGGCTGAGGCCTATGCAATATTATCGGCTGTAAAGTTTATATTGAAATCAAAACTCAAAAAGACTATCATATTTACGGACTCGCAAAGTGTTGTGAAAGCATTGCAATCACTCTGTAAACACAAAAACCCTGTACTTAATGAGCTCTATTCCATTCTGTGTAAAGCGTATATATCTAACCAGCATGTGATTATATGCTGGGTGCCGGGTCATAGAGGCATTGAGGGTAATGTTCGAGCAGATGAAATGGCCACATCAGTTACATCTCAGGCTATTAACCCGACAACTGCTGTTCCTGCAACAGATTTGAAGCCTTTCCTGCGAAACAAACTGCGAAGCCACTGGCAACGCTTGTGGGACGTTGAAACAAACAATAAGCTTCACCTCATTAAACCACAGTTAGGTTTCTGGCCTCCCGTAACGAAAACACGACGAACTGATGTCCTATTCTGTCGTCTAAGAATAGGACATACATATGGCACCCACAACTTTTTGATTACTGGTAGTGAACCACCAACCTGTGGTAGATGTGGTGAGAGGCTGACTGTCCTCCATGTCCTAGTGGAGTGCCGGGAAGCCGAAACAGAAAGAAAGAAATATTTTTCACAAGCGTACCGATATCATGTCCCGCTTCACCCCATTATGTTTCTTGGCGAAGAACCGATTTTTAATGTCAAAGCAGTCGTAGATTTTTTGAACGATGTGGTCCTGCATGTTATTAGCCCAACTAGTTCGTAGCGCATCCTCTCTCCAGAGGATGCCGCTGTGATAATTTTTTATAGCACATGCCTTCAGGCCCTTGTGGTTCAAGGGCTCTGTCTAGGCAGTAGTGCTTCTTGCCAATTACTGCATCTTAAATATTTTAAATATCGTGTCATTCTTTCTCATTGAATTCTTCATTGCATAGTACACCTCATTAGTCATTGCCATGATTTTAGTACATGTATATTTTACGCACTATACAGCGATTATTTTTAGGCCCCTTTACAGCCACGCTTCATCTACTTCTCAGAATTCATCGCTCCACTGCACACTCACAAACACTGGCATGGCGCTCTTTGGCCATAACTGGCCCTTGCGCCACAAAACACCACACATCATCATCATCAGATCAGTATTGGGACCACTCCTTTTTTAATTTTTAATAATGACGTTCTTTCCACCATTTGGCAGTCTTCAATGCCGTCTATATGCGATGACAAAGATTTTAAGGCAATTCACACTGTTGATGACTGTCGCATCATGCAGTCTGACCATTTTTCTTTTTCTAAATGGCGCACAGATAATAACCTAACCTTGAATGCTGTTAAGGCCAAAGTCATGTCTTTCTCCCGCAAAGCGGCAAGCATTTCTTTTTCTTATTCGGTAGATTCTGTATCATTGTGTAGGGTCCGTAAGATCAATTATCTCGGTGTACTTTTTGATACAACCTT
This sequence comes from Dermacentor silvarum, assembly GCF_013339745.2. Classification (NCBI taxonomy): domain Eukaryota; kingdom Metazoa; phylum Arthropoda; class Arachnida; order Ixodida; family Ixodidae; genus Dermacentor; species Dermacentor silvarum. Next base: position 57,147,056 of record NC_051163.1, on the reverse strand, counting down.
ATGCTTTTCAGCGCACGCTAAACGCGTTGCAATGCAGGGTATGCGCACTCTTGGCTCTGTTTGCAGGCTATCGAGAGAATTCAATTCTCCTACACCATTCCGCAAGTTGTACACAACAAACGGCTTTCGTCAACTCGAATACGCGTCGGTCGTCTGGAACGGTATCGCTAGATCCAACAGTGACATTATAGATTGGGTCCAGAAAAAGTTTCTGAGCCTCTATCATCACCGCTTTGCTAACAAGGGCGCTGGACCTTGATCTAGCACTGTCGGGTTATTGTCATTGCCCTTATTTCGCGGCCGAAGTAATCGTGCTGACCTTCTGTTTATTTTCAAACTCTTTCACGGTATCCTTATCTACCCCGAATTCCTCTGTTGTATCATGTGTCGTGTTCCGCGCAAGATCACCACAGAACACAGACCTTTCCATGTTGCTGCCTGTCACCACCAACACTCAACCGTCCATAGAATACAGAGTCTTTATAACGCCCACTTTCATGACCTTGATATTTTTCACAACTCGCTGTCATCATTCCGTTCCGAGCTTTGCGTTGTTGTCTCTTAGTTTGACGTATTGTTCAACTGCCCTTCTCCTCCTCCTTCTTATTATTGCATTTTGCGCCTTGTTTAAGTATACTTTTCTATTCAAGGTGTTTATTTTTTATTCATTTTTTACACATATTCCCCTGTTGTATTTCTTTTCCTGTGTATACTGGGCACGATAAATAAGTTATTTATTATTTATTTATTTATTTAGATATACGGCAGCCCAATATAGGGCTATAGCAGGAGTGGGACATTGCTAGACAATAAAAAACATACACATACACAAAAAAATGAAAAAAAATGAAGCGCTTTACATGTTAGCGAGGTGCTTGGTGGTGGTAGCTATGAAATCTTTTAGTGATAGTGAACGAATGTCGCCGGGGAGAGAATTCCATAGCTCAATTGTACGTGAAAAAAAAACTGTATTTGAATGTGTTAGTACGGGCAAAGATAGGTGTTATGTTCAAGGCGTGGGAGCTACGGGTACAACTTGCGTTTGTAAATGTGATGTAGCTACAATCAGAAAGACCACAAGTGGAGTTATTAATTCCAAAAAGAGTTTTAGGGCTTCGATGCGATACCGTGAAAGTAATGGCTCGATGTTCAGGGATTGTTGAGCCTGTGTTGGCGAGAAATTGCGGCTGTAATTTTGGCAAATGAAACGGATAGATTTACGTTGAACATTATTGAGCGAAAATATTTCACAGTGTTTGTGGGGAAACCAGACGATAGATGCACATTCTAGAACAGGGCGAATTAACGTTTTATATAATAACAGTTTAGTGTACTGCGAAGGGTCTTAGCTAAAGTGCGGCGCAAATAACCTAATTCTTTTAGGGCTTTCCCCACTTATGTATTCGACGTGTTTAGACCATGAAAGATGCTCTGTTAGAATGACTCCTAAGTATTTATATTGAGAAACTCTTAAGTGGGATCACATCGAAAGAATAATCGAATGAGAGGGAGCTCTGTCTATTGGCAAATGACATCACGACTGTTTTACTACAGTTGATGTTCATTTGCCACGTTTTGCACCAAGCGCAGAAAGACAAAGGATTGTGCAAGACGGTGATGGTCATCAATGGAGTTAATAGATTCGTAAAATACACAGTCATCTGCATAAAGTCTGATTTTAGATGAGGTGCTACAAGGCAGAACATTATTATATATGAGAAATAATAGAGGGCCTAATAGGGATCCCTGAGGAACGCCTGATGTGACGTCAATAGGAGTAGATTCCACTTAATTAAAAGAACAATTGATAGCGACAGTGAAGAAAACTAGGCTATCCAAGATACAAGACGGGGATTGTTGAATATGGCCTTTAGTTTACCAGTAGTTTAGAATGAATCACAGAATAAAAAGCTTTAGAATGATTGGTTATTTCTGCGTGAAGATTATGCTTGTGCGTGGCACCGGCTGCTCCTAATTGATAGATGTGCCCCGAATGATGTAAAAGTTTTAAACAAAAAAAAAAACAGCGCTTGCAGGGAGCAGCCATCTTGTACTGAGGACAGCGGGAATGGTGAAGAGAGGGTTACCGCTCAACATGCACCAGGCGCGCATGTTGGAAGGCAAAGGAAGGAAATTGGAGGGGGTTGATATTAGGAATCTGCGACGCCATGCAGTGTGCGAGACAAATCGTGAATAATTTGTTGTCCTTTCGCCGATGTGAGCGCCGTGTTTTCCCGCAGAACGAGTCAGCCGCGATTGAGTTGCTCATTACTGGAATAGGTATACTCAGTACTGACATTATGCCAGGATCAATGAGCGGATATTTAAGGGAGATTCAGGGCAGCCTGCGGGCTTATTGGTTATACCTTTTTCAAAAGAACACATTTCCCCCCACGAAAAATGGAAAAAGTTGTACAATAAATAATCTTTGGGATATGATTAGGCCCGTGCATTATATGGATCTGTCTATATGGGAGGCCAAGGACAAAATGTTCTGAGGTAAGCAAAAAAGAAAAAAGTTCAGTGGGGCGCGAAAATACAAGGGTATTTTTGAAAGTATGTAGGTTTTACTTACTGTGGGCAACACGAGAGCATGCGAGAAACCAGAAAAAAAGAAAGGTTTTTCTGCACTGCTTGGAGGGAGTGCATACTTTTGGGACATGTTACTAACACTAAAGGAAACAGCTGTGGTTAGACTCGCAAAGAAACCGGTATATCTAGCCGCAGAAACCGAAGACGGTGTTGCATTCGATCTAATCATGTTAACAGGCCTCCACTGTTTAGTTCGTTCGTGCATGGCGGGTTTTCACCATGACCAAGCGTCCAGCGCGTCTGCTTTTTTGCGTTAGTATCACCAAGCTTGTAGAAGTGATAAAGGAGCAGGAACGTTTTGCTGATTGGCTGTCCAGAAAGTAACCCCTAACAAGTTTGATAAAAAAAATTTAAAGTGCCAGAGTGAGCCAAGGCGTGGCTGACCACGTGTCTTCTATGCATTTAATGTGTCTGTCGGTTACAGGTATGATGGTGTTTCATCTGACGTCAAAGTCAGACAATAAATAAAGAAAAATTTCGTAGGTGGCTTAATGGGTACAGCATCAAGCAGGGAGAGAGAGAGAGAAAGAAAGATACACAGAACGAAAAAAAGAGAAAGAGAGAAGTAAAAAAGAGAGAAATAAAGACAGAAAGAAAGAGAGAGGGGCGGGATTTAAACCCGGGTACTAATGGTCCGAAGGCGAGCTTCATGCCCACTACACTATACACCTAAGCTTGCAGAGCACTGCTGTTTCATCAGGTTTCACAAGCGTGGAACTGGCTAAAATTTTTTATCTATTTACGCGGTCCCAAACGAGGCGAGACCGAGGCATACCTCCCGGCAGCGACGTGCCTGTTAAGGAGTAAAGAATGCTTGGCATTAAAAGAAAAAATGGTATCACACTAGAATGAGATTGGATGTCAATTAAATACCATCGGTTCTTCGCGTAGCCTATGTCTCAAGAGACCTGTTCTCTTCAACTCACCGTTTCAAGTCTCGCGGTAACCATTCATGTTTCCGTTTGAATGAAGCAGGCCTGTGAGTCTTTGGTGAGTGTGAACACAAAAGTGGTCTTCTTGCACTCCGTCTGCCGTCGCCCATACCCGCGAATCTGTAATGAAAAAGAGCAGTCTGCTGTTGCTAGCGTTTCCATTAAATGCTAGCGTTTCCATTAAAGGACCCCATATATATTTCTCTCTCCTATCATCTAAATATTATCCCACAAGTAGAGACAGTGAAGTATCTTGACGTGATATATGACGGTTCTCTGTCTTGGAAGGCGCACATTGACTATATTGCAACAAAAGGTGTTCGTGCGGTTGGCTTGCTGCGTAGGCTGTGCAATAGTCGATCAGGAATGCGAAGAGCAACGCTTTTAACAATATACCGCATGTATGTTCGACCGGTATTGGAATTTGGATGTGTAGTGTACTCTGGAGCTCCTGCATATAAACTTCGCCCCCTTGTTCTTCTGGAGAGGCAGGCCTTGCGACAATGTTTAGGGCTACCTAAATTTGTAGCAAATGAAGTTTTACATCTGGAAGCTAGGATGCCATCTCTTGTTACAAGGTTTCGATTATTAGCTGTACAGTCATATTTAAGACTATATGAATCCCCTATAAGGCGTTCACAAACAGTTTGTATCTCCCAGCCGGACTCGTTTTTCGGCTTGTACTGGCCGCGATTCCACACACCAAAAATTATTTTTATTCAAACTCTCCTACACTGTAAACACAAATTAGCCCATATGGGTGTTTTAACAGCTGACATGCCCGTTTTCCTCCCAAGCTCAAAACAGGTTCTCCCACGAGAAGGAGTAGAACAAGCTACAATCTTTATTTTACCCCGTACCTCATTCAGCGGAACATTAAGGGGACGTTGCGGTAGTAAAATGGGGTTTAAAAAATAACTGGCGTTGGGTAGATAGGGAGTGTGGAAATACGCCCTATATCTGACCCGAGCCAAACAGCTAAAGAACAACTCAGCCGCCTGCCATGACCAACATGGCTGTCACCCCGAGCGACAATTTCAGTAGAATAATTTCTGCATTCAGATCCGAAATATCCCGCGCAATGTGCGTCCGCGTAGTTTTTCTGTTTGGAGTAGCCGCGCTAGCGCTGCAGGCGCTGCAGGGAATGCAGCGCCAAAGCCGAAACCATCGAAACACGGCGCCGACGGGTCTTCGGAGTGCGCGCGCTCGAAGCGACCAAGCGGCAGCCATTACCACAAGCGTCGGCGCATTGTTCTGCCGTCGTCGGTGTCTCTCGCAGTTTTGAACAGCCAAGACTCCACGGTAAGTGATTTTCAACGACCGCTGCACGTTCTGTGTATGCATATGCGTTCTAAGTGAGAAGAGGCGCTGACGTGAGTTATTGAAGGCCATACCAATTGCTATGAGCGCGGGCCACGCACGTGCGTCGTCAATGCCCGCACAGCACGGCGGCGGCTGCGCGCCTCGCGTGGCTCTATAATTGCGCAATAAAAGCGAAGTCCTGCTCACTTCACGGGGTTCCAAGCCACGCATAGCTCTAACAGCACTTTACCAAAGACTAGCTCAAAGAGTACTTACTTGGGCAGGTAAATGTGGCAAATTGCCCATTTATTACTTTCTTTCGCTATTATTATAAACATTACTTAAATAGACGCGTGCCTGAAACAAATATTTCTATGAATATTCCTGATTCTTTCGAAACGTGCATATGTTCATAAAATATTTAATCGAGAACATCAGATGTCGCCAGAGTGACATTGCAGGTTCCTTAATGTGGCGTGCACGAACAAACGCCTGGCCAGCTTTGGCTCCATTCACAGTGTGCATATGCATTCCTGTATTTGTTGAACGGCGTATGAGGACTCCGCCTTACCAAGGAGGTTTAAAATAAATGTCACAGTTTCGCCCTAAGGGCGAAGCAATGAATGCGATAGCAACACAGCAATGTCATACGAAGTAAGGTGAGCGGCTTTGGTAGCAACAACACGCAGAACTGTTGTCGACGCCATCGGCGTTTTGCCCGCGTTAGCTCAAAATGCGTGCGGCGTTGGTGACTGTTGCTGGAGCCTCTGATATAAATAGGCACTTGGTGCCGCAGCTAAACGTCGCCTCCCTTCCCTCCCCCTCCCCCACGGCCTCTCGCGCGTCCGAAGAAGGCGCGTTTGCTCTACATATATGGTGATTGTAAAGGAGAAAAGAGACGCCTACTTCTGCAGCCCTTAATGGAGCACGGCACAGAACGCGCGTTTGTTCTCCGCCGTGCGTTCACTCCCCGTGAAAGCGCGCGTCCCTCGCGCCCTTTCACTCGCACATACAGCGTTCGGCGGCGCGCGACGACGATTTCATCTCCATTGACGTCATACGGAACCTCACGGCGACGGCGACGGCGACGCCGACGGCAGAAATCTGCTTTGGAGTGTCCATATAATTGCTATCGCAATAAAATGACAGCAGATCCACGAGGTGAATGATGATGAGTGGGCGAAGCTCCGGAGGGAATCATCGGATCTCCCGCTTAAGGGGACGCTAGCACAAACGCGTTAGAAACGTGCAGTACTCTCTAGTAAGGGGGAGCGGCCACAGCCTCTCACGCAGCCATTTACACATGCCGGAACGTGCACCGCGTTTGCCGACGCCATCACATGACTGCTGAGAGAGTATACCCCCCGTATTCATAAACGCTCCTCGACTTGAACTTGACTTGCCCCCGCTTCGGGCAGCGCGTTCGAAACGCGTTGAAGGTAAGGTGGAGAGGCCACCACGTCTTACACGCCAACCTTTCCCTTTCCCTCAAGAACCACTTACCGACTTGAACTTGACTTGCCCCCGCTTCGGGCAGCGCGTTCGAAAGGCGTTGAAGGTAAGGCGGAGAGGCCACAGCGTCTTACACCAGCTTCTTACACGGGCCGTAACGCGCTAGCACAAACGCGTTAGAAACGCGCTAGAAACGCGGCCTTTCGTTAATGTTGGGTATTTTTGAGCCATCGTGGTGCGTTTGTCCATGTCCGCTTCGTGGCGTAGTGGGCTAACGCCACGCGCTCGGAAGCGAGGGGTCCCTGGTTCGATTCCGCGCTACGGACACAACTTCGGAATTTTTTTCTCATTTTTCTCAGACTGGTTACACACTACTACTACTACTACGACGGGGACGGAACGGGTGCCGCTATAAGGAGCTTCACCCCTAAAAAATTGATGGAGTGGCAGCCCCCGCAGCTTCGCACCTGCACAGGTGAAGGCACAGTTTGCCTATACTTCTACTCTGAAAGAGGGCTGTGACAGCTGAAATGTGCTAGCAGCTCACGTCCTTTTGGTCAGTTATTGCAAATGCTAGGCTGATTTGAAATTAAAAGCTCGAACATTTCGCTTAAAATAATAACTTTGGTTGCGTATTAAATGATGTGCCATAAAATTTGAAAATAACTTAAGGCTTTCTTCTGAAACCAGTGACAGAAAGGAAGACGTCCAACGATATCTTCACGGCTAAATTATCCACCTAAAAACAGCACGGAGCGGGAAGAAAGTGCTTCGTATATTCCCCGCTATTTCCTAACGTTATTGCTTGCCTATGGTAAGATGGCGGTGGTCCGGCTTCAATTTTGAGACGGCAGCTCCACTCCAGCATTTTTTTTAAACCTCCTTGCGCCTTACACTGATTATTATGCCATTTGTGGTCATGGTTGGTGACTTTAACGAGAAACATTTACTATAAGGCGCAGTGGATGGAGATTTTCGCGTTGCGCAGCTTGCCCAATTTGCTACCTCAAACAATCTTAAAGTTCTCAATGACCGCCGCTCGCCACCAACATTTCAGTCCAACATTGCAGTAAGCTGGATTAATGGTTCTTTTGCTTCCGTTCACTTCATCTCATGCGGCTACAGCTGGTCAGTTGACCGCGAAACGCTCTCGAGCATAAGTTCATACAGTTTTCATTTTTCGGCCAATCTAAAGCAAAACTTAAACGTTTGACAAAATAATGAACTTCTAAACCCAGATTTGCTCGTGCATTCGCTTTTGTTCGACAGAATAGCATCCACGACGCTCTATTCCTCTCATGCCGCTGCCCTGGTCATCGCAAAGTTCTAGTCTTTTGTTTCACGACCTTTATCGTAATCACTCGTAATGGGTTATACCGCAGCAGCGATCTAACAACTCATATTGGAACCCGGAACTAACACTTGAACGTAAGAGAATTCGTGCCTTACGCCGACGTTTCCAGAGAACATTGACCCCTTACTTCGCCAGACTTTCAAAAACGAATATTACGACGTTCATACCAACTATAAAATGAATATTGACTGTGACAAAACTTCTGCCTCTAAATCGTTTTTTGACGGACCTTTCCAAACGCAACATTTTTGGTCTTCTTTTCCGCATTTCATTTGATAAACTTCATGTAACTAATCAGCTCCCTTGTTTTCCCCTTCCCGATGGCTGTTTTACGTAGATCGTGCCTGACTCTGTCCTGTTCTTACTCACAGCACAGATTTCTCTGGAGTCGCCCTCAATGGATGACGATTTTCACGCTCGCCTTCGCGTTATCCCTCAAGCCCCTTATAACAATAGAATGAATGACCTTCCGATCACTAGTGGCGAAATTGAACACACACATAATTCAGGTAAGATAAATGATTCACTCGGGCTTGATCGGCTCACTTTGCCCATGTTAAAAGCTCTTTTCACCTACCATCCGTCCTTTTTCGTCTTCCATTGCAATCAGTGTCTAAATTTACCATGCTTCCCCACACTTTGGCGTAAAGGACGCGTTATTTGTAATGCAAAACCCAACCGCCCTCTCGACTCTCCTTCTTCCTATCGACCCATCATAATGAATTAATTATTCAGAAAAACATTTTGAACGTTTACTGAATTGCCGCCTTTACTCTTTCCTACATTCCACCCACCTCCTTCGTAAAAATCAATTCATCTTTACCCATCGGAAAAGTGCGCCAATCGCTCTCTACCGCCTACGGAAAACTCTCGACACTTTCAACAATAAGAAACTCCACGCCTCACTCACATCTTTAGAGTTCAAAGGCGCCTTCGATGGCGTCTGGCGCCCGGTAGTTCTCGACTTTTTACACTCCCACAACAGCACTCATAACTTGTACCATCTTCACCGATCATTCCCCAGCGAATGCAGCGTCACTTTTCGGTCGCAGGCCTGCGAAGTATCCGCCGCTCCCACATTTGGCAGCCCCCCTGGTTCGCCCATCAGCCCACTTTTACGGAAAATTGTAATTCATGGCTTGTTGGAACTTCCCTTTCCAACCAATGTGCTCGCTCAGGCCTATGCCGACGATACGGTGCTCGTAATGTCGGACGCCAGCCGCTTAGAGCTCGCATCAAAACCTTCGCATTCTCTTAGTCTAATCTCTTCTTGGGCTCATAGATCTAAAGTCACCATTAGCACCGATAAATCGGGCTTCCTGTATTTCCCTAAGAGCCACTCATCCTCCTCCTCACGCACCCGTCAACCCATAGTGCGCGTTAATGGTACGACACTTAAATCACAACCCAGCATTAAAATTCTCGGAGTTGCATTCGATACTAATCTCACGTTCAACGATCATTTAACCTATCTTCGCACCAAATCTGATCTTCTCTCCTCCCATCTCCTCCTGTTCCTCCGCATGCACTATTCGCTGTCTCCTTCTGTTCTCCGTCTCATACATAATCAGGTGCTTCTTCCCTCTCTTTCACAAGCATCCCCTATCTGGTGGCCGACCTTTCCCACGTCACAACTCAAACTTAAAATTAATTCCATACAGCACACTCTCTGACTCACTATGACTGGCGCATTTCGCTCAACGCGAACATCCGCCCCACAGGTTATTGCCCATACTTTCCCCTTTCCTATCGAATTGTATCGCTTAAATGCCCAGTTTTCTCTATTCGCTCTTAAAGTCCTCACTTTCTTGGCCCTACCACGTACAATCCCTTGGACACTCAACGCCCATTCACTCCTTGAAATATTCATCCTAGCCTTAAATTCCGCTTCCCGTTTCACCCTCTCCACAACACCTTCGCTGAGCTGTCGGACGCGGTTATGGCTTCGCAAAAAGCCAGACTACAGAACACGGCGGCAGGCAGAGCCATCCTCCACCGGACCGGCACGGCAACGGAGCTTCGTGCCCTCGATGGGCAACGATCACTCCCGCCCCAGGTCAGAAGCAACATCACGGCGAACCCCATACCAAAGCACATGAGTCATGAACTCCACGAAGGACGATGCAAGGCGCGGGTCGACAGACAGCGCCGACAATTCAAGGGTGACCCGTACGTAACGTACGTGGACGTGGCGGCGTACCCTGCAGGGGGCCTCTTCGCGGTAGCCGCCGTGAACGGGAGAGACAACTCCTTAACCCTCGCGGCCTCCGTCAGGGCATAGACCCCAGCTGCGGCTGAGACCATAGCCGCGGCGCTAGTGATAAAGCAACATGACAGGCATGGGCAGGGAAGTTCATGTCGTTACCGACTCGCAACAGGCCTGCCGCAACTTTACCAATGGACGAACACCGGTGCTGGCGGCTCAGATTCCATGCCCGAGGCTGCAAGAATCCCATCAAATCACGTGGACGCCGGGTCACGCGGGACTGGAGGGGTACGAAAGGGCGAACGCCTTAGCTCGAGCGCTAATTAACCGAGCGGGGCAAAACCAATCGTCTCATCAATCCCCACCCTTTACCTTTGTGCCCCTGCCATCAAATTACTGCGACCGACTCGAGATCCAGCGACTCAACCACAGGATTTATCCTCCCCCTCACAAAAAGCTCAGCACTGAAGAGGCAATAGCCCTCAGACTTATCCAAACAAATACATTCCCAAACCTACACAGATACAGCAAAATATACCCACAAACATATCGCGGCATCTGCCCCTGGTGCGGCGACACACGCCCTACACTTTTTCACATCTCGTGGGGGTGCGGGGGCAAACCTCAACATTTAAGGACGCCTAACGCGTCATTTGAGCGGTGGGAGGTACAGCTGACCGGCGATACCCTGGTGGGACAAGAAGCTCTCGTCCAACAAGTACGTCGAACAGCCATGGCCAGTGGAGTCCTGGAATGAGGACACCACCCACTCGTCCTCAAGGTCAACGATCTCGATGGTCTAAATAAATGTTTTTTTCTCTCTCTCTCACCCCCTCCAACTTCATCTGGCCCACGTGGTCACGACCTTACCTGTCTATTATTAGTAGATACATATGGCTCTTATACTTCTAACTCTGCTACTTCTGTTTTTGTGCTTTTTTACCCTCATGGCCATATCACTAAAGTAGGAAAGTACAGGACCATTGGGGCAACCAGCGCCTACGATACCTAAACTATGGAGCTATTAGAGACACTCACATACATCCGCACATTGCCTCATGTCACCCCCCCCCCCCACACACACACAAAACACACACATTTCTTCTGACTGCCTCTCGCTACTTAACGCATTAGAGAATTTGGCCAATAACAACAGCTACGTCCACAAAATCAAGCAGCTGCTCCTCTCTATCGTGTCATTGCGTCGCATCTAAATATTCCTTGTGGCCACGCATAATGCTGTTGACTGCAATAAACTTGCAGACAACATCGCCAACTCCGCTGCCTCAGGCTGAATATCGCGCTTCATTTTAGGTACACCGACTTAAATTACAACAAACATTCCCGCGCCTTCTTACGTGCAGTGGAGTGTCGCTTGGTCACGTGATAACGCGGACACACACAACTCTACAAATGGGTCCCGAATATCCAAGGCATATCGGGCTTTTTCCCGCCACAAAAACCAATAGCACACCTCATCTCTGCTCACGCCCGGTTGCCTTTTTATTATTTTCGTTGTCCTTTATCTTCACATAATAATTGTGCCTGTGGTGAAACATGCGCAGATTTGCAACATTTCTTTAATCACTGCCTGTTGAGCTTAGAGATTGCCGGTTTGCTAAAAGACCACCGCGACGTTAGACTGACGTCCGCACATTATAGTTCACTATTACTAGACAAACGGAAGAGAACACTTTTAATGCGTCTTTATCGCCTCATTTACTCTATTACGTTCCCTGTATCTTCGTGATACTGTTCATTTGGAGCGCATAGTTTTTTTTTTGCATCGGCATATATTCTTAGTTCTGTTTTTGTATTTTTTATTCTTTTTGCTATTTTTCTTTCTGTGTCTTTCTTCATCTACATTTTAAGCTTTTGCTCTATAGTTTTCTCGGTGATGCCAACTATGGTGGAGCCATGCTCCAAGGACACTTTTGACGGAATGTCTGACGTCATTGCTCATATTTGACGTCATCATTCGTCCTATCAATCCGCGCCTATGCCCGTACACTTTTGTTCTCCGTTTCCTTTCCCCCGCACTTTGCATTGCTCCCTGCTTTTTATGTATTGTTTGACATTGGCTTCATCTTCAGTTCTGCCAGTAGAATCCCGCAACTGCCAAATACAACGATGCCGCTCCGCCAACCTGGGTTACCTGCCTGCCACCATGCCGGAGGAGGAGGAAACAACTTTATTTTTTGATTTGGCTTAGTGAGGGGTGGCTACAAGGTGATGCCTTACAGCCACCTCCTCAACTCTTTTGATGGTCCGAAGTTTAACCTCCAGGTTCGGGTTCATGAGTATCGCTTCCCACGCTTCAGGCGAGGGAGCGGCCAGGAGGTCTGGTAGGGGGATCTTTTCTGCAGTCCCAGAGAATATGATTTAATGTGGCCATGGAGCCACATAATGAGCAGTGTGGGTCTGTCAAGTCAGGGTAAAAGTGTGCGTATATATTTCGAGTTAGGGAAAGGAGTGCGTTTGGAGTCAGCGCCAGGTGAATTCTTTTCCCTTGGTGAGCTTGGGATGAGGTGGGGGTTTTGGCCGTCTTGCGAGGCGGTAGTGTTGGGCAATATCGTGTTATGTGGTCAGTGGCTCGCTGACAAGGTCCCTCGGGTCACTGACGGGACCCACCGCTCGGCTGACGAATCCTCGAGCACACCGGTGGGCCGCCTCGTGCCCCGGGTTCCCTGCGTGAGCCGGGACCCAAAGCTGTGGTTTTGGTTGAGACAATTAAAAGTTCGAATTCAAAATCTCAACGTATACTTTTCCAATAAAGCAAAAAGAAACGCTGTATGGGTCATGTGAATTTAACTATTTTTTTCCGCCGGTAACATCGATAATGTCGACGTAAACTTCAAACCCCCCGGCAAAAAAATCCTGGCGCCGCTCCTGCAGTCGAGGCCCCCGGGGCTATGTTTGCGCGGTTCGGCCTATCTCGCACACCTGTGACGGATAATGGACCTCAGTTCACAGGTGCCCACTTCCCTAATTTCCTGGCTCAGAACCAAGTACACTTGACTACCGTGCCCTATGAGCCGCAATATATGGCTTAGCAGACAGGGCCGTAAGAACCCTGAAAAAGCTTTGAAGAGAAACAAAGGAATGCAGCTGCAAGAAGGGATTGCAAGCTTTTTGTTCCGTCATCGCTGCACGCCAGTGAAGGGAGGCAAGTCACCGGCAGAGACTCTTGTTGGGATATCAAATAAGGACAAAGCTCGACTGCATCATGCCGACCGCTGAGGCAGCAAACGAAGATACGTGCACCGAACGTCAGGAGCGATGGCAAGTTGGACAGCGTCTGTGGACTCGAACATTCCAGCCACTGGAAAAAAGATGGATACCTGGGATGGTGCGTGATAAACAAGAAAAGCGCATGGTCACGGTAGACACGGCTCAAGGAACGGAACGGCGGCATCTTGACCAAGCGTGACGTCGGGACGCTTCGACCACGGCATCAAGAGACAATTAAAGTCCCTATAAAAGAAAAGTACCGCCATCTTTTGAGAAACGCCGCTTCTCTCTCTCCTGTATCTCCGATTGGACGCTTATAGCGCGCGCTTTTCACTTCTTTATATATTCTTTTTTTCCGCCTCGGAGCCATGTTGAAAGTCCTTTGCGCAGCCGCAGTCGCCGGCGGCGGCGGCGGCGCGCGCCTGGCCTAAAAGCTTCAACGTGGACTTTCTAGGTGTGCCACCGTCGACTTAGCTTTCGCAAGCAAAAAGTAAAGAAAAAGGCAAGCGCTTTGGGAGAGGAGGCGGCGGAGGAAAGAGAAGATGGCGGTACTTTTCTTATATAGGGACTTTAGCGACACCGACAGGGTAACGCCCCGTCAAGGACTTTCGGCCGGAAGTGCAGAAGACTCCGTCAACTGAACCTTTGCGCCGCTCAACGAGACGGCGCCTTCCTCCAGAGCATGTGAAATTATAGAGGGGCCGGGGGAGAGAATCTGTTGTCTCATCATCGCCAGCAAGAAGCGGGGCTTGCTCGGCTCGTGACGCTCGTGCTCTGAGCGACCCTGGGTTTGAGCAGGTTCCGAGCTAACGTGGAACAACAGAACGTTCCACAAATTTATGACTGACTGGTGTCATGCGTCGCAGCACTCAGCATATTTTACATCTATCATGAACGCATATATGCCCCTTAGTACATTTTAATTGAACGCAATTTTATTTCAAACAAATTTCTGGAAGGTTTCATTGTCTGACAATATAATGGGCTGTCAAATGTGCAACGATCGCTGTGGTATATCGGAATGAGCCACGCGTTTTCTAACGTAGCGCGTCTACGATCACCGCAGTGGGTGCAGGCGGGTTGCATAAGCCGTAACGCGATATTCATTATCTGTCTGTCTGTCTATCTATCTATATATCTATCTGCCCTCCCGCCCTCTCGTCTGGCCGTCTGTCTACTTATGTATATCTATCTATATCACACACACACACACACACACACACCCTTGTTCCCTTTTTCTTCTTTCTTTTTTTTACTGTTTCTCAGAGTGCGTGTCTTTTCGTAAAAAACCTGCATTCTTGACCCCGCAGTATTTACGAGGGTATACTCTGCCTCACGAATGCCATGTCGTACAGCGAAGCTTACGGCTCGATCTTACCAGCCAGTCATTCTATGACTTCGTGTTCCGTATAAAAGAACAGGGTTCGCGGACTGCACCCTAAGGAGGCCCGTAGCCGGGGGGGGGGGGGGGTTAACTTGCTCAACTTGCGAAGTGTCGCATGGCTGCTTTTTAATATAAAAGGAACGGTGCCCTTCTCAGTGAGGTAGTTATTGTACATGCACTTGCGCACATCGCGATTAGATATGGCATTACGGTTTTAGCCTTCTGTTCAGAACGCTGGAAAAAGAGAACTGACAGTTTACTGAAACTCAAACTTTACTTAAAAGTGTTGCTTATGGTAGCATACCACATGCAAATACCATTTTTCATGAATCAGGATTTTCCGCATTTCAGGACTTTTTGTTTTCTAAAACTAATTCTTTGGCACTGTTCGACTGCCGTCTTTTAAGATTGCCTATGTGGCTCCACGACTGTTGAGGGGACAAAAAGCAATGCACAGTGCTTTGTTCTTCCACTAGATATGGTAAGACAAGAAGATGTGCGTATATTACTGAATGTTTTAAGGATTTATCGGGAGATTTCTTTTTTGTTACTTCAATAAAAAAGCTTTTGAAAAAGTTGTTAGCATATTTATGAATTTATGCCCGTTCATGCGCTGTGTGTTAAGTGTGTCTACTCTAAACTTTGTCATTCTTTTTCTCTCATTGACTGTACAACCACATCGCTGTAGCCGACTCTGCCGGGCCTAGTTACACAGGCCTCTGTCTGCTTAAACAGGCCCGTTTCTGTGTGTTAATGGCTTTTTGTGCTGACCTAATAAAGAGTATTATTATTATTATTATTATTATTATTATTATTATTATTATTATTATTATTATTATTATTATTATTATTATTATTATTATTATTATTTCTGTGAGAAGTTTATGCTTGTGTGTCGCCCCGGCTCCTCATCTTAATTCATAGATGTGCCCGAAATGATGAAAAAGCTTTAAACAAATCACTGAGAACAAAATATATACCCAAATTTTCAGCGCTTGTGGGGAGCAGCCATCTTGTACTGGGGACGGCGGGAACGGCTGAAGGGAGGGTTACCACTCAACATGCACTAGGCGCGCATGCGCGACCCGCAGTTACTGCACCGACAATATGGTGACCGAGGTCGAGATTCTGTAGGCGTGCGACAGCACAAGAAAGTTCTAGTCTATAGCTACAACACCTGGGGTTCTTTAACGTGCATTACAGCGCAAGCACACAGGCGTTTTTGCATTTCGCCTCCACCGAAATGCGGCCGCCGCGGCCGGTATTCGATCCCGCGACCTCGTGCTCAGCAGTGCAACGTCTCAACCCTGAGCCACCGCGAGCCCTCCACTACGGCGTGCCTCATACTCAGGACAGGTTTGGCACGTAAGACCCCAAAAAGAAGATCAAGAAGATAGCTACGACAGTTCCAAAGTTCACACATACAGACACACGGGGAAAAATCGCAAAATTCATAAGCCAATGTGGTTATGTTAAACACAGGAGCGAAACTGCTCGCGAGAGAATGTGCATGAGTTCTACAGGGTGCACCAATCGGGAAAGTTGTACGTGGACGAATCTGTTTAGGCGCGCAACAAAAGAAAAAAAGGTGAAAGAAGGCACGCGGTCAGCCACGCCTCGGCTCACTCTGGCACTTTAAAGTTTTTATTTTCGGTTACATTCAAGAGGTCACTGTCAGATACCACACCACGAACTGTGTTCAAGGAGCGGTGTGCAGTTACGGTTATTAGCGGCGAGAACTTGGAGTGGCGCCCTCTACGAGTGACGTCACGGCCAGGACGGCGCTCGCTCGGCTGCTGCGCGCGCTCGTTCCCTTCGTGCATGCTTGGAGTATTGGTGGCTCGAGCCGTACGTATTGACAGATATGTCGGCTTCTTTTTACTGTCATGCCTGAACGGCAGTTTCTTCTTCACAACCGCGAGTCGTGAAAATTTGCGGCGTGGATATCGCCAGGTATGTAGCATTGAAGGGGTCTACTGATTTTGCAATGCGTATATGCACAGTGTCTGTCCACAAACTTTGCGTGAAAAGGATGTCTGCAAATTCAACACACGAACTTGTGTATGATGCTCCGCAAAACACTTAACATTCCCTTAGTGCTTAGCTATGAGAGACATTGCATTTCACAAGGAAGAAAAAGCTTGGTATTGGTATTTGATGTCAATATTATAAATGCGTGTTGGAAGGAAGCTGCTCAGCGAATCCTTTATGATGATTCTTAGTACTATGGTGAGTTGTTCTAGTCAAATATGGGTACTTTATTAATGTGTAAAAGAAACACTTAGGCACGCATTTTGCATGAAAACGTTTGCTAATACCTTCACCGTTCTCTGAAACAGGCACCCAGGAAACGCATTGCTCATGGCTGTTTACACGACGGCGCGTCACGTATAGTATGTATATACTACACGAATACCATAACAGCAATCACATGAAAGAACAGTTTCGTGGTTAAGATCGAGAGCCTATCAATTGAAAGCGAGAAAATGTTTCATAGTGACCCTCAGTTGCCTTTATCGACATCATGGCACAGCCCTTACGCAAATAAATCTACCGACTGTCGATATGGCGAGGATGCATTATTCGCGAAACCCATCAGTTCACTACAACTTCGAATTGAAACCATGAAGCAGTTCTTTTATCGCCAATTGCAATGCCTTTGTTATACTCGAGGATATACAGCGCAGCACAGGCTGCGCTGAAGAGGAAAATTCAAACGCCTCCTGCCTCTCCATGTCTCGATCCTGCGTTTGTTAAACTACACAAACTGTGAACTATTTGCTTCGTGAGTACATAAAAGATAACCTCACATACCCGCCTCATAGAGAAGACACTACAAGCCTTAAATGAATTCACTTGATTTTAGACCTCCCCAGGGGAATAATGATATCTTCAATAAGCCCCATACTACTAATGAATGAGGCTTCGGCTTCTTTCTAGCTGCAGCCATACGGTCCAAAAGGCATATTTCAATAAAGAATTTGGGCCGAGCAGCCTGTGTCAGTTCGCCAAACAGATTCGCAATGTCTATTTCTCAAGAACCAAGCGGCAGTAAATTGCACAAGTGAGTTGAACGTGTGTAGCACGGAACCGTGAATAAATATTGGTACATTCTTTTGCGTTTTCTGCAAATATCTGTAAGCCTCAATTACCTTTACTTCAAATTACCGCAAATTAACATTAACCGATGAAGAACGGCCCAATTTTGAGAAGCAGTTAAAGAAACAAGTGATGCTGATTGAATCTAAACTGGAGTGTCAGGTCCTCGTGTTATTGTCGAGCGCTTAGAAATAAAAAATGAGATATTATACCATGCGCTACTCGTCATAAACAAACACGTTTTAATGGGTTAAAATCAAGGTAAATGTAGCAGTCATATCTAGCAGACAGTGACATGCTCGTTGCACCACTGCAGGTATGGTATCCTAACTGGATTCCTATGTGATATGTTCTTGCCGTTATTGCTTTTATTAGTCACGTGCTATTTATGCTTTTTCATTAGTCCCTTAATCTGCAATGTCTAGATCCGCGCAGGAAAAACACGCAATGGGCTGGTCTGAGCTCCTTCGGCTGGCACTGCAGCGTTGTCCTTGAGAAATAAATTGTCGCCAAGGAAATAAGCTCGTCGAATAAGTTTGCGCGAATGTATTTGAGATGTATTTGAGATGACCGTCATAAGTATACAAGCACAGGGAACGACAGCGAACAAACGGAAACACTGCAGCAGGCGCCCGGACAGTGCCCGAACGGCAGCAGACGACAGGCGCGAGTCCGTGCCCTGACGTCACGCGAGCGGCGCTCGCAGCGCCCCTGTAGGTCGTTCTCGGGGCTAATAGGAGTATTGCCAAAGGACAGGAGGGTGTTCAGTTTGTCATACTGGGTCTTGTTCTGAACTTCTAGGAGAAGGTCTCCACTGGCCATTTTCGTGGCTTTGTAACCTGGTCCGATTGTATCCGTAAGACACTTCGACACAAGGAAAGGTGAGACTAATCTTGCTGTCATTTCTGGGCATTAAGTGTGGATAATATTGAACCGTAGAAATTTGTCAATGTTCTTTGCGGAAAACTGAAAGGTTTCATCGGTGCGCCCTCTTTTAGAGATAGGACGATCGGGGAGAAGTGGAAACGATGTCGAAGCCATAAAAGATTATTTGATTTCGGTAGCGACGCCAGCCGCCCACCACCGAGCCCAACAAGGGGACGCTATGAAACCCGGAGGAATCGCAGATGCCAGCTGTACGTATCTACTATAACCCAATATAGCATACCCAAGGTTGAATACCATACACCATGTTAACCCTTGCCGCTCGGAAAAAGGAAGTAAAAAGAAGTGAAGAGAAGAAAGGAAAGATTTAAAAGGAGATGGAAAGTTGAAGGTTGGAGAGAGGAGAAGGACAGGAAAAGGCGACTGCCGATTTCCCCCGGGTGGCTCAGTCCGGGGTTGCCGTCTACGTGAAGCCGAGGCCAAAGAGGTGTGTTACTTTTGCCGAGGGGCCATAAAGGTCCGAACACCCGGCATCGGCTCAACCCCCAGGATCCTCTTTTCCCCGGACACGGCAAAGCCGCGCGCTATACGCGCTGGAGGGTCCAACCCTCATGTGCTCGGGTCCGTGGTGTCGCAACACACCAAACGCCTGCTTACGCAGATGGCCCAGCGGGGCGACATTAAAGATGAAGACAAAGAAATTGCTTGTGCTGATAACACAATTCTACTGTGTGCGGTATACGTCATTTTGTCGATCAAATACTTGGAAATAGAGCTGCCAAGACATTTCCCGTCATTTGCTGTAATACTTTTATATTTTTAATGCTGCCCACTGAGTTACGCTGCTGCAGTGTGGTGAAGTCTGACAGATATCCGAAGGCACAATGTAAAGAATTTCTGCATCCGTCATGTCGTGAACCTCGATGCCTAGAAGGTCACCTGCAATCGCACATTCCATTGGAAGAAGCGTCGAAAAGGAAATTAGCGACTTCTGTCCCAATGTATTTTTGAATTCATGTTAAACATAAGTTATCTTTTGCTGAACTTGCTTATACAACTCTATGGCGAACGGTTGGCGCGCGCGACCTTTATAACGAAGTGACCTGTACAACGAAGTACTTTGGAGGTCCCAATGAGGCACTTCGATGTAAATGCGTTTGAAATATCATTTGCAACGGACAAGGCCTTTCAGACCGCAAAAGGACGGATCACGCAGCCATTTTAAACAACGGTTTTCAACAACTGTTCTACAAGTGGTGTCGACAGAAACGAGAAAGACGGCCTACCAGGTGGACGAAGGGCCGTGGCAAGTTGGCACCACCACTTGCAGCCACCAATGTGACCACCAACGCAGTACCACTCCCACGACATCGTGGAACAGGAAGGCGAGGTGGTCGGCTCGCAGGCGATCTCCAGCAAGACGAGGACCGTTGAGACTGTCACGGTATGGCAGCGTAGCCGCATTGTAGCTGACATTGGTTTGAATGCTGTAAATGACAACGAGGATGTTACAGTGCAACCCCGATACCGCCGACTTGTGATAATACCGCAATACTTGCGATACCGCCGACTTGTGAACCGTCGCACGTGAAAGCTGCGTCGATTCAGCGTCCGTTCCGAGCAACGAAAACACTGTCAAACGCTGCCGGACTACTTGGCGCGCTAACACATGTGCAGCATCCACGCGCCCGTAGCTTTCCCTTCATTGCTACAGAAAGTTGTCCGCGAGTATAGCTATGCTCACGCCAGCAGCAGAAGCTGCAGAACACTGCCCTGCTACTCCGGCAGATGCGACTGTGTGCAGCGTGAGGGTGCGGCGGCATGTCTGTCAATTTTGGAACCGAACGCACTGCGCGTCTCTCGAGGTCTATACTAATTACTCTGAGCGCGGGGCACGCACGTGCGCCGTCAACGCCCGGCTTCACGGCGGCGGAAACGCCAACGCGCCTCGGGTGGCCCTACATTTGCTATCGCAGTAAAAGTTAAGTCTTGCTGACTTCACGGGGTTCCGAGCAACGAGTATCTAATTAATTATGGGGTTTTACGTGCCAAAACCACGATCTGATTATGAGGCACGCCGTAGTGGGGGACTCCGGAAATTTCGCCCACCTGGGCTTCTTTAACGTGCACTTAAATCTAAGTACACGGGTGTTTTCGCATTTCGCCCCCATCGAAATGTGGCCGCCATGGCCGGGGATTCGATCCCAACGAGTACCTCTAACAACACTTCAACAAAGATTGGCTCAAAGAGTGCTTAGTCTTGCAGGTAAATGTGACAAATTGCGCATTTAGTATTTTGCTTCGCTGTTGTTCTAGACACTACTTAAAAGAACGCGTGCCTGAAACAAATATTTCCATAAATATACCTGATTCTTTCCGAATGTGGTTATGTTCCCAAAATATTCCATCGAGAACTTCAGACATCGCCAGAGGGATATTGCAGGTACCTTAATGTGGCGTCCATGAACGATCGCTTGGTGAGCTTTGGCTCCGTTCGCAGTCTCAGTCCGTGTTACTTCATTGTACGGCGTATGAGGACCACGTGCGTTATTAACGTGGCGGTTGTTGCAGGCCTGCCGGTCTTCCGAAGGCCTGGCGCTTTGTGAGTGTGTGCAGCTGTGTGCCTCGCCTTTATTGCCATAACTGTCCACGCGCGGACCACCCATCCGCGTCGATATCATGACAGCACGACAACGTCGACGGTGCTAACCAGAGCGACCGCATAATTGCTGTCGCAAAAAAAAAAGCAATAAAGAACAGCGCGGCGTTACAGAGCCGATGTTGTAATCGCTCTGCGAGCGAAATTTTTGCACCAAATTAAGGCAATGGGTTATTAATGCGAAGCTTTCTATGTCTCACTGATTCTTCCGTGAGCGCCGAAAACGCACTGCGGGAAAGCCAACTTACAGAATGGAGCTATCTGCGCGTCTGTGCACACAAATCGTAGAACACAACAGTTTACATTCGCAGTTGTACCGATAAGAACAATGGGAACTGAAACGCCACGCTACCCAGACAAATTGCATATATCCATTGCACTACGCGAGTTATTCAAAGCATTCCCGGCCGCCACTATGGATAGGCCGCGGGTGCAGCGCACGGCTGAAGAGGCTGCCGTACGTGAACATAAGCTCGAGCGCGATCGTGCCCGTAAGGCCGATCCCGTGTATCGGCAACGGCATGCGGTCCGTGAAAGTGTGAGTGTGTGCGTGCAATCAACGGTTACATGATCTAAAATAAAGGGTCTCTTCAATGACATACGTCATCATTCAAGTTTAACGTTCGAAAAATACAATCCTAATGAAGCAATGAAATCACGTATGCATCGCATCGGGTCGCTCACATTTTCTTGGGTTCGTGGCGTGGTCGTTGGCTTTCAACTTTGACTTTGATTCAGTTTGCATGGGCAAAAGCTTCGCGTTCAACCATCTTTCATTAAGAAAGGGGCTTTGATTTTTTAACATGAATATCAATAAATCGGGAAGAATAATATGGAATGTTGTGAATAAAGAGGAGAGAGTCACCGAAATTACGAAAGCCTGAAGGCGCCATGCGGTTTTCACGGAAGTTCAACACTAATTATAGTGAAGCTGCTCTCATCAAAAAGTTGGAAAGTTATTCAAACTCTTGTTGAAGTCGATGGAAGACAATGCCTTCCTGGTCGAGTTGGCGGTAAGAATGGAATGTATAAGCCGTACAATTTATTGTGAGCCGCACTTGGCAGCGGCGACGTTTGACCGACGTCAACTAGATGCTGAAACGCCTTCCAACTTTTTGTCATCATGATCATCAGTTATCATTATCGCTATTGTCGTCGTCGCCATCATCATCATCAAAATCTTTCTCTTGTGCTTCATAATCATCATCACTATCATAGTCATCACATACCCACTTGCCCCACACGGCAAAATAATTTACACCCTTAAATGGGAGTTAGGGTGTACATTGGGCTATAATCCACACCCTTACACCTTTTTTCGGCGTGAAATTTAGCTAAGACCCATTTACACCCTTATTTACGGTTAAAGGGGTAAATTATTGTGCAGCACAGTTGTGGATACCCAACATATCCACTTGCCCCTGTCATGCATATCTAGTGGCACATGTCTAATGACACATACACATCGGTGATGAACGCGCCTCGCAACTCAGTTACGCATGCGCTCTGCACTTATCTTTGACACATGCTGAAAAATGGCGGTAACTCGCCAACGATGGCATTCTCTACAAATACTTAGAAAGCATGACCTACCACCCACGTACTGCATGCATGTGCACGAGATTTGATTGCTAAGACAGACTGAGTGAAACTGTTGTCCAAGGCAACAATGTTAGAGCAATGCTTCTTCCAGACGTTCTCCACAGCCGTTCGGCCATTTTCAAGCCAGACGCCGTTTGGACAGGGTGTGTCAGAAAAAAAAAAAACAATCCAGCCAGCGCTACACATTTTCTCTTCTTCAAGCGATTAGTTTTATTTGGCTCTGTCGCCCGCTTTACTATTGGGTGGTCGGAATTTCACCTCCGATGCGAAGAGCGCATGCGTAACTGAGTTGCGAGGCGCGTTCATCACCGATTATGTACAGGGTGTCCCAATTATCATGCACTAAGATCTAAAAACTACGCAAAAGCCACGTAGCTAGACAGAATAACGTTAATGTAGTTTGCCGTCGCTTGGAGATAGTCAGATTATTTCTTTTTCATTCCGCCTAATTGCATAATTAGTCTTCTTTGATTATCAACTTCTCAAAAATGTTAATTAGATTAAAAGTGTCAATGAGAAAATTGTAGACCAACCTGAGAAACTCCCGATACAGCTTTATGTTGCCAATACGTCGAACATAAATGTTTTACCGAGCATGAAAGAAGCCCGCGATGCAACAGCAGTATGCAACAGCAAATGCAACAGCAGAATATGCTCTGCCTGGGAAGCAAAAGGCAGCCCACCGAAAAGACCCACAGCGTGTGACACAAATACATGAGATACAGAGAGAAATGGCTTAATGGCTTCAAAGACTTCTCAGTCTCCTCATCGCTATCCGTCTTCATTTCCTGAACGGCTACGAAGTCAAAGTGTCGGCTGAACAGCAACCGGCATAGCTGCACCTGTTTCTAGCGGGACCAGAGGCCACATACGTTAACCGTTGCAAAATAAGTTGATGGGATAGCGCCATGGCGACTACAAGTTTTGCCTCATTACTGCATGCGTTGATCTGGCGGGAAAGGAGGAGGGGAATCCTCCCCGTACCAACTTCAGGTCTCCTTGATCTCGAGCGTCTGCACTTCCCCGAATGTTTTGATGCTCTCCGACGACGTGATTGCCTAGGACCGCTTGTTGAGTCGCTTTATTCACTCGTAACGGTGTTGCACGATGCAGGGCGCTTAGTTGCAGGTATTTCGGTGCAGACATGTACGTCTGCAGTGCGTTCTGTAAGAAGGGGCTGTGCACTAGGTGGTTCCGTCTCCGAAGTTTCTGCAGGAAAGCGATTCAGTTTCCCATCCCCGTGTCTTTTAAAGGTGTCGCGCTTAAATTTACGAACTAATTGCGAACCACGCCGCGTCAGTGTTTATTTAATGCGCTCAGCAGTTACACTTTATCAAGGATCCATGTGTTTCTCAGTGAAGTTAGAAGTTTATAATACTCTCTACATTTTACGCCTGCCGTGAACGCACATGCGCCTCATTTTTTTAAACATCCATATTTAAACTTATCAAACACTGTTCCAGCGCACAAATAAACACGGCCGAGAAGGGAAAAGACAACAAGAACGCCGGTTCTTGTTGTCTTTTTCTTCTCGTCCATGTGTATTTGTGCGCTGGAACGATGTTTGATAAGGCGCATAAAAACCAACTATCCTAGCTGTCCGCGCTTAGCATATTTAAACGTCCGCTCTGTCATAAGCCTGCCATCTCCATAGAAAAAGCGCAGATACGTCACCTAGCCTCACCTGTGGACACAACAAATCGGATGTTCTTTTTCAACACAAATTGACACATGGAAAAATCTGCTGCTCGGACCTGCTTTCTAATGCGAGCTTTAACTTTCCGCAGAAAAGCACAAGGACAAAGCGCGCCTTTCAGCCTTCCGATTTTTGTAACCCTCCGTCTAGAAAACAAGCGACATATAATGCCATTCAGATTGCCTGGATATATTCACGCCTAATTTTGATATTTCCCTGAAAGTAGTTGCAGACGTGTTCCAATAATTGAATAAAAACTCTCATCTTTTGTATGTTCCGTCGTTTCTAATTCTCGTCTGTTTCTCAACTTTTTCTTTATGCTCTTCGTGTACACATTTTATGCCCTCTTACAATCTGTATCGCGAAATAATTAAAGTGCACTGTTTATCTTGTGCATTGCTTTGCCGAGTGCACCAGCACGAAGACCCTCGAGGATGTTCCTTGGTACTTTAATAAACGCCATTGACTGATTTATTGATAGATTGCCCTTCACCATTCCACAAGTTGTACACAACTATCTGTCTTCCTCAACTCGAATATGCGTTGGTCGTCTGGAATGACATCTCTAGGTACAACACTGACATTATAGATCTAGGACAGAAAACGTTTCTAAACATATATATTGTACAATCACTGCTTTGCTAACACGGACACTGGACCATGCTCTAGCACTATTTGATTATTGCCATTGCCCTTACGTCGCAGCCGATGTAATCGCTCGGACCGTCTGTTTCATTTCAAACTCCTTCACTGTATCCTCATGTGCCCGAGGTACAGCTTTCGTCTCGGCGTAACGGGTTAGGAAGTCGGTTGCGACGATTATCCATCTGTTTTCCGAAGATGACGCAGGAAACGGACCTAGCAGGTCCATGCCCACGTGTTGGAACGGCGGCACAGGAGGTGGGTCCAGAGGTCGGATCAGAACGGCGGGCTTGACGGGTAGTACTTTACGCCTCTGGCAGTCACGACAGGTTTTCACATACTGCTGAACAGACGAAAATAGCCGTGGCCAGTAGTATCGCTGGTGTATGCACGCAAGTGTTCTGGTGAAGCCTAAGTGTCCAGCACAGGGGTCTTCGTGACATGCCTGCAAAACTTCGTGGCTCAATGCCGTAGTGACGACGAGAAAGAACGTTTCCTGACTGTGTTCAAAGTTTTCTTGTAAAGTACATTGCTCCGCTGGCAGTACGACGTCAGCCCTCGTGACAGCGGGCGTTGGATAACAACGTCAGCTCCTTGAAGATACTGGATAAGAGCATTTACAGAAGAATAAAATTGGGTTGGAGTGCACAGGGCAGGCATTGCCAAATCCTAACTGGGAGCTTACCACTGTCGTTGAAAAGAAAGGTGTACAGTCATTGCATTCTACCGGTGCTGACATATGGGGAAGAAACTTGAAGGTTAACAAAGAAGGTTGAGAACAAGTTAAGGACCGCACAAACAGCAATGGAACGAAAAATCTTAAGCCTAAAGTCAAGAAACCGTAAGAGAGTGGTTGCGGATCAGAGAGCAAACAGGGATAGCTGATATTCTAATTGACATTAAGAGAAAGAAATCGAGCTGGGCAGGCCATGTAATGGGTAGGATGGATAACCGGTAGACCATTAGAGTTACAGAATGGATACCAAGAGAAGGGAAGCGCTGTCGAGGACGGCAGAAAACTAGGTGGCGTGATTAAGTTAGGAAATTTGCAGGCGCAAGTTGTAATCAGCTAGCGCAAGACAGGGGTAATTGGACATAGCAGAGGGAGGCCTTTGTCCTGCAGTGGATATAAATATAGGCTGATGGTATATATATATATATATATATATATATATATATATATATATATATTGTGGAGTGCCGTCAAGACGAAGTCGAAGTGGCGCGAGTACCGGAGGAGAAGAAGAAGAGAAAGAAGAAGTTCAATAAAATAGAGGAACGGCTTTATCCGTCTCCGTTGAGTTCTTTACATTTTGGCGCAGTCGCAGAGGATTAAAACTAGTGCGCGTTGAGAAGACGCGCCGAACGGGAAGAAGGACAAGCCAGGTAGCTACCCTCCTAGTGACAAGAGCGACGCTGACTCGGGCGGGTCTTCTACACCAATCGAGCCACTCATCGACGTCACCAGCAAGGAAAGCTCACGTGAATGTCCCTTGACAGAGAGAGGTACGGCTGAATTTCGCACTTTGATGCACCATGACGACAACTACTGCCAGACACCGTCCAATCAGTCACCTTCTGGACAGAATACCATATCTATTATGATTAACTTACTGCAGATGCAGTCAAAGCAGGTTGAGGAACAGTCACAGCTCTTGAACATATTGAGCCAGGCGGCATTACACAGAGCCGTTCCAGAAGGTGATGCCATAAAGCCGGACCATTTTGATGGCATTTCAACGGCTGCCACTACGTGGATTGGCTTTTATGAATACGCCTGCCAACAAAATCGATGGGATTCGGACGATGACAAGATAAGAAACCTAAGGCCATTTTTGTCGGGAATTGCGAAAAAGTGTTTTGACGTGGGAATCTTAGACCACCTTAGTGACACGTGGAGTCAATGGAAACAGAGCTTCCTGACATCGTTTGAAATTAACCGGTTAGAACGGTGGAACAATGCCATTTTGTTTAGACACACAGTCGGAAGCCTTCAAGAATACTTTTATGAAGAGCGAAGGCTACTCCTGCTCGCTGACGCAAACCTTCCTGAGACATCAATTGTGTCACTGATTATTCTAGGCATGAACAAAGACTGTCAGAAACAGCTGCTGGCCAAATCTTCTAAGACCGTCGAGGATCTTTGCTCGCCCTGAACAACGGTGTTGTACACTCCCTTGCGCATGCTGACCGACATCTAACTACGCGGAAGAAAGTCGAAAAAGTCGGTCAAGTGGACGCCAACAGCATAGTAACCCGAGAGCAGATGAACGCAGAAGCGAAAGAGATCACTTGGGAGTGAACGGATGGAAAGCCAAGTAAAGTGTAAGGACAGTGCATCTGTGTCATGCAACGACATAGCTGTTGTATATTTATTGAAGACTAACATTCTTCATGCCGAAATGAAAATTAATGGCAGAGGCACGCATGTGCTAGTGGACACAGGAGCGTCTGTGAGTCTCATAAATGAGGTCCTGGCAGAAAAAAGAGAAATCCGACAAGATAAAGCAGTGGAGGTGCAAAGTTACGACGGCAGCAGAAGAATTCTGCATTACTGGACAACAGTGATTGTTAAATACCAGAATCGGACAATCGAGGTTAAGGCACTTGCAATGAATGACGTGAATTTTTCTTTCATACTGTCAAGGCCGGACATGAGGTGCCTTAAGTTAAACATATCTTTGAAAGATGAATTAACTATCGACTCAACTTTAGAAGAAAACTGCTTGGCACAAGAAACGCAGGTTAGGACGGTGAGAAACGCAGACGAGGTACTGACAACGTATCCTGAGCTCATCTGCGTTGGAGCGTACCCTCCTGCGACTTCTTTCCTGGAAGTTGCATTCAAGCTGCGAGACACAAATGTAGTGCGCACGAAGCCCTATCCGCTATCTCATGAGAAGAAAGTATGGCTCAAAAACGAACTGCAACAAATGCTAGATGCTAACATCATCAGGCCCTCGACATCCCCGTTTGCATCACCTATAACAATTGTGCCTAAGGAGGACGGTACTTTCAGGTTGTGCACAGACTACCGATTGATAAACCGACAGACAGACTTGTTTCCATTTCCTATGCCATGGATCGATGACATAATTAATGAAACTGGAGGATGTGAGTGGTTTCCGCGAATCGATCTCTGCAAAGGTTATTGGCAAGCTCCTCTACAAGAAGAATACAAGAAGTTTACAGCTTTTGTTACACCTTTCGATGTGTACGAATACAACAGGCTCCCATTTGGCTGGAAGAACTGGGGCGCCTGGTTTCAAAAAATGATGAACAATGTTCTATCTGCTTGTACTGAACAATTTTGTAACGTCTACGTGGACGACATAGTTGTGTACTCTAAAACAGAGGACCAGCACGAAAAGCATTTATCACAGGTTTTGGAAGCACTGAGTAAAGCCAAGTTGAAGATCAATGTCAGAAAAAGTGAGTTCTTCCAGCGGTCTGTGGTATTTCTGGGCAGAGTGTTTGACGGCCACACGAAAAGCACCAAAGCAGAGTCTGTCGAGAGGATAAAGACATTGCCTCGGCCGTACGATTTGCATTCATTGCGAGTTTTTCTAGGTCTGTCTAGACACTTTCGAGCCTTCATACCACACTACGTCACCATGACGAAGTGCTTGACATCTCTTACACAGAAAGGTGCACCGTTTGTTTGGAGTGAACATTGCGAACCAACATATCAAGCACTTGTCAACATCATATCTTCAGATCCGGTCTTGATACTTCGCGACTTCGAAAAACCTTTCGAGCTCTGCACGGACGCATCACTTTATGGAACTGGGGCTGTCCTCTACCAACTGGATGACTCACAGCCACCAGCGCGCCAACTCAAGGCTGTGGGTTATTACTCATACACATTTACGAAAGCGCAAGAAAACTACCCTATTACGGAAAAAAAGCACTTGCAGTGGTGATGGCTGTAAGGTATTTGCAAACGTATCTTGAAGGTCGACAGTTCAAGCTGTTTACGGACAACAAAGCACTTACCTATCTTCTCAATCTCTCGCAACCTAAAGGCAGAATTGCGAGGTGGATCAATGAACTGCAGCAATTCACATTTGAAGTGACCCACAGACCAGGGGACAAGCTACCAGAAGCTGATTCATTATCGAGGCTGCATATCCATCAGCAACAAATACGGAAAAAGTGTGCGCCATCGACATCTGGGAGGGAACAGAGGAAATTCGACCACAGGGCGAGAAGTTTTACGTGCCAGAGACATGCCGGCCAAGAATCTTGCGACTTTACCACGACAGCGCCGAATCGGGTGGGCATGACGGATTCTCAAAGACATTCAGGAAGATAAACCAGCGCTTTACCTGGGAAAATATGAAAGAAGGACGTACACGAATATGTCCAAACTTGCCACGTGTGTCAAATGGCTAGAGCCAAATACAAACCTAGAGGAAACGAAATGGCCATTCCCAAGTATTCGAGCGTACCCTTTGAAGTTGTCCACCTCGACTTCGCACAAGGCAAAAAGAAGGGGGAAGGCGGGCGAGGGACGCAGGCTTTCCTTGTCGCCATTGGCGAGTGTACAAGCATGGCAGCAGCTAAATGTGGAAAGGAGGATGCCAACTCTGTAATCGTCCTAATGGAACGCGTCATCTTCAAGACAACTAAAGTATTAGTCTCTGATAGTGGACCTGCTTTCCGTAGCGAAAAGCTCAGAAGATGGGCCGAACAGAGAGGCATCACTCGAAGGTTTTCGACTCCGTATCATCCGGAAGGCAACGCACTCGCAGAAAGGTTAATTCGCGACCTGAAGAAGTATTTGGATTTATACCCTACCTTCCCTAGTGGATGGAAATGTGCCTTGGAAGCTGCAGCGACTCACCACAATAACACCTACACGGAGGGGTTGAGCTGCAGTTCATACTTTTCTGAAAATGGAACAAGTCATTGGCTTCCTGCAGATCATCAGTTAGGAATCGCCGGCCGCGTTATTCTTCTAGAGACCCCCAAGACAGCCGAACAGCAAATGAAGTATAAATTTGCAATGAAGAGAAACTTCAACAATAGGCACTGTTGTAAGTTGCCTGTGATTGAACCTGGAAGTTTTATACTGGTCAAGAAAGGACTGAGTGGCTCCAAGTGCCAATTTAGTGGTCCATACATGGTCACCAAAACGGCAAGCCAGCAAGGAATTCTCAAGTCAGTGTACTACGAGACTCCGGCGAGGACGATCGAAGTTAGCTCCGTTGGAAACATCATCCCGTACCATCCCAGGACGGATGGAGTCAGAGGCCCCGGAGAATGTGGAGGGCCGTCAAGACGAAGTCGAAGTAGCGCCAGTACCGGAGCAGAAGAGAAAGAAGCAGTTCAATAAAATGGAGGAACGGCTTTATCCGTCTCCGTTGAGTTCTTTACATATATATATATATATATATATATATATATATATATATATATATATATATATATATATATATATATATATATATATTACAGAGTGAGAGAAAGTGAGAAAGGGGGGGGGTGAAGGAGGGGAGCAGTGGTAGTTGCCGGTAGAGAACCCACGCACATGCGCCGTCGATACCTTGACAGCACGGCGGTGGCGGCTACTGCCAGAAAAGAGAAGTCTTGGTCACTTCGCGGGGTTTGGATCCATGAGTAGCTCTATCAACACTTTAACAAACAGTAGCTCAAAGACTGCTTATTCAGGCAGATAAATGTGACAAACTGCCCATTTAGTATTTTCCTTCGCTGTTGTTACAGACATAACAAGATGCGTGCCTGAAACAAATATTTTCACAAATATTCTTAAGTCTTTCGAAATGTGGTTATGTTCATAAAATATTCCATCGAGAACTTCCTACATTGCCAGAGCGATACTGCAGCTTCCTTAATGTGGCATGCACGAACGATCGCGTGGTAAACTTTGGCTCCATTCGCAGTCGCAGCGTGCCACCTCTATGTCCACGTAGTAGTGGCGCTGAAGAAAAATATTGTCGCAGTTTCGCAGGAAAGGCGAAGCACGAATTGCGATAGCAAATTAGTAGAGAGCTATACGGAGTAAGGATAGTACTTACGTAGTTTTATCAGCTGTCTAAACTTGGACATGCAGCAGCACCAGCAACGCGCAGAACTGTTGTCGACGCCGTTCGCGTTTTGCCCGCGTTCGCACCGAACACGCGTGGCGTTTTTATATAAATACGTATTTGTGCCGCAGCTAAACGTCGCCTCCCCGCCCTCCCTCCCGTCCTCCCACAGCCTTAAGCGCGACGGAAAAAGTTGCGTTTGCTCTCTATATATGGAAAAGAGGAAAGAGACGTTTAATTCTGCAGCCCTTCAAGGAGCACGGCGCAGAACGCGCGTTTGCTCTCCGACGTGCGTTCGCTACCCGTGAAAACGGGCGTCCCTCGCGCTCTTTCACTCGCACATACAGCGTCCGGAGCGCGGCGACGATTTCATCGCCGTTGACGTCATACGGAACCTCACGGCGTCGGTGACGGCGACGACGACGCCGACGGCAGAAATCTGCTTCGGAGTGTCCATATAATTGCTATCGCAATAAAACAGTTGTAAAACTGTATGATGAAACTGATTCTTTATTGGGCAAACCTGTGCC
Organism: Dermacentor silvarum; assembly: GCF_013339745.2. Lineage (NCBI taxonomy): Eukaryota > Metazoa > Arthropoda > Arachnida > Ixodida > Ixodidae > Dermacentor > Dermacentor silvarum. Next base: position 57,115,440 of record NC_051163.1, on the reverse strand, counting down.
CACAAAAGCAAGCTACACTCGAAGCACAACGATAGCGGCGAGCACAGTCGGCGATCGTGGAAATCTGATGTATAAAAGCGTTGGCTTTTATGCATGAGTCATCGAAGGTTCCAGAATAATCCCTGGTGTCCGCGTGTCTTCCAGAAAGTTCTAAACAATTCGTGTCGCTCATACAATCAGATTACATGAGCGTCGGTGACAAATGACGACGGATAGAAGCATCGATAACGTTCGAGAAGCTTCCAATGCAGGCGCATCCTGCGCCGAGCGATAACGTTTAACATTTGTTAGCCGGTGGAAAGCGGCCACCGGTGAATGATAAACAGGCCTACGTGTCAATACCCTCCCCTTAAAAAGCATCGTCCCGATGCTACAAACACGAAAGCGAAAACAAAACCACGCGTGCAGAAAAAAAACTATAACAAAGCAACAAAGGACCTAAGTTCGTCAGCGGACGTAGAAAGGCTTAAGACGCACCACGTGGATGACTTCAGGTCGTGTGCGGCGCCACTGTGATTGCGAAATACCGTCTGGCACGACCTCATAGTCCAGTGCGCCAATGCGTCGGATGATCTTATATGGTCCGAAATAGCGACGTAAGAGTTTCTCGCTCAGTCCTCGTCGGCGTATCGGATTCCAGACCCAAACACGGTCGCCGGGCTGGTACTCGACGTAGCGTCGTCGAAGATTCTAGTGTCGGCTGTCGGTCCTGTGCTGGTTCTTGATGCGCAGGCGGGCGAGCTGTCGACCTTCTTCGGCACGCTGCAAATAGGTGGCAACGTCGAGATTTTCTTCGTCGGTGACATCCGGTAGCATGGACGTCAAGCATCGTTACCGGGTTCCTTCTGTACACCAGGTTGAACGTCGCCATGTGCATCGTTTCTTGCACGGCCGTGTTGTATGAGAAGGTCACGTACGGAAGGATGGCATTCCACGTTTTGTGTTCGATGTCGACGTACATTGCCAGCATGTCAGCGATGGTCTTATTTAGGCGCTCGGTGAGGCCATTCGTCTGCGGGTGGTACGGCGGTGGTCCGGCGATGGCTTGTCTGACTGTATCGCAGGATGGCTTGAGTTAGTTCTGCCGTAAAGCCGTGCTTCTGTCGGCGAAGAGGACTTCTGGAGGACCATGACGCAGGAGGATGTTCTCAACGAAGAATCGGGCTACCTCGGTGGCACTGCCTTTGGGCAAGGCTTTTGTTTCGGCGTAGCGGGTGAGGTAGTCCATAGCTACGACGATCCATTTATCCCCGGACGTCCACGTCGGAAAAGGCCCCAGTAAATCCATCCCGATCTGCTGTAACGGTCGGCGAGGTGGTTCGAGGGGCTTTAGAAGTACAGCTGGCCTTGTCGGCGGTGTTTTGCTTCGCTGACAGTCTCGGCATGCCCTTACGTAATGAGCGACGTCGGCAGAGAGGCGAGGCCAGTAGTATTTTTCTTGTATCCTCGCGAGCGTGCGGGAAAAACCGTGGTGTCCATCCGTTGGGTCGTCACGGACAGCTTGCTGAACCTCTGGACGAAATGCTGAGGGTACCACGAGAAGGTAAACAGTCGTAAAACTGTGTATGACGAAACTGATTCTTCAATGGGCGAACCTGTACCCACAAAAGCAAGCTACACTCGAAGCACAACGATAGCGGCGAACACAGTCTGTGAGGGAACGCGTCGGCTTTTATACATGAGTCATCGAATGTTGCAGAGTAATCCCTGTTGCCCGCGTGTCTTCCAGAAAGTTCTAGACAATTCGCGTCGCTCATACAATCAGATTACATGAGCGTCGGTGACAGCAGACGACAGATAGAAGCATCGATAACGTTCGAGAAGGTTCCGATGCAGGCGCGTCCTGCGCCGAGCGATAACGTTTAACATTTGTTAGCCGGTGGAAAGCGGCCACCTGTGAAAGATAAACATGTGTACGTGTCAATAGCAGCCTATTAGATGCAAGTGTGTTATTAATGTTGCGGTTGCTGTAGGCCTGTCGGTCTTGCGAAGGCCTATCGCTTAATGCGTGCAGCTGTGTACCTCGCTCTTAATGTCATAAGTTTCCACACGTGGACCGCAGATCTGCGCCGATGTCGTGACAGCACGACAACGCTGACGGTGCCAACCCGAGTGACCGTATATTTGCGTGATATTACATCGCACAGCACTGGGCGAAATTTTTGCACCAAATTAAGGCGCTGGGTTATTGAACATGGATAGCGATAAATCAGAAATATTATGGAACATGGAGGTGACCCTAAATAAAGCAACCACAGCGAACGTGTTCAGCAAATAATTCGAACTCAGCTTCTGGATTTCTAGCAGAAACTGAAATGCTGTTTTCTACAAGTGTTGTTCTGTGGCCTCGCTGGTCTGGATAAAAACAACTTGGTACCTTACTGTTTTTCTTTATTTGTTGCGATATCGTTTACGCCTGACAGCAAGTGTAACCGCTGAAGGTGATGTCTCTTGCAAGAACAAACAATGAGGAAAATTATACAGATCCCACGCCCAGCAAGAAATAATGCGGAGCATTTTGCTGGTAGCTGGCCATCTAGCATCGTTTAGGGTCTGTAGCAAAATAACGACTTTGATTAAATCCAGACCCAGACGTCTGACTCGTTCGTCATCTGGCGGCAACCGAGCGAGTCAGACGTCCGGGTACGGGTTGTTTTGCTACAAGTTTGTACCGAAAGCCGACCTGTCGTCAGGCCCTCGCGTTCCGGCAATGGAGCAACTCCGCACCAAGCGCGGCTTCGTCCGGAGGGCCATCACCAAATTCTATTAGCGACTCCCTGGTCTCAGATGAGGCCACCCCTGTGCAGGTGCTGCATCAGCACCTCGAGCTGGTCTTGACGGAGCAGGCGGAGCTCCTGGAGTTGGACCGCGCAATACAAGACACGCTCACAGATGCAGACGTGGAGGCAGACCTGACCACAGCTTTTGAGTACTAACAAAAGGTCAGCTTCACCAAGAGAAGCGTGCGCCTTGCTACTGAGCCGCGTCCACCGATCCTTCTTGGTCCTACCGCGCAACTTGCCGCGCTACTGTACCCAGCGGCCCCTTCCGTCGCGCCCAGAGTGTCGCCGGAGACAGTCTTTCTACGCGTTTCCCTGCCAAACCTGCACATCCCGAGCTTTTTGGGGGAGCGACGCGACTGGCAAGCTTTTTGGGACCAGTACCAGGCAAGCATTCACGGCAAACACTCGCTATCGAAGATAGACAAATAAATATCTGCTAACGTACGTGTCCGGGTCAGCTAAGACAGCCATTCAGGGTATCCGCCTCGCCGAGGCAAACTACCGTGTCGCCGTCAAGGTACTGTCTGACCGGTTCAGCCGCCGCGACATGCTGGTCGATGACCATCTGGACCGCCTACTCGAAATGGCACCTATTCGTAGTTCCGCCGATCTAGACAAGCTTCGAGATCTCTATGACGAGATCACGTTCCATACCAGTGCACTGGAGGGCCTTGGCGTTTCACCAGATGAGTATGCTGCTGTTCTGTGACGCGTCATCATGAAGGCCTTACCACCTGACCTTGGTATCCTGTACCGTATGCGGCTGCAGGAGGCTTCTACGTCGAACCACGATGACACGGCAGTGGTTACAGAAGACAAGTTCAAGCAAGTAAAACATCTTATGACTTTCCTACGCATTCAAGTCGAGGCGAGGGAGGAAAGAAATTTCGACCAAGCCAGCTTTTCTGCAAGCCCGCGGCTTCATCGACGTGAACAGCGACCTATGGAGCTAAACCCGCCCTATCCAGCGGCTCTATCAATTGAAGTAAGAACGCCGCACACGTGTCCTTGCCTCCTGTGCAATGCGTCGGACCACACAGTTCAGGAATGCTCCATGTCGCTCACTTCAGAAGCAAAACGCAGGAAGCTTCAGGCGCTCAGGCGGTGCTTCCGCTGCGCCAAGCGCAACCACGTTGCCAGTGAATGCCGAAGCGCCAAGAATTTGCAACGTGCCCACTGTGCTGGACAGCACTTGACGTCACTGTGCAACTTCTGTACTCCGACACAAAACCAAGCAAAGCGTCTGGGCAACGCGTCGCCATCCCTGCAACGCGCAAGTGGGCCGGACACCATCGACACACCACCTCATGCAACATCTGTGTCCACGAGTGGCACCGGCCTCATGCCGGTATTTCTACAGACGGGCGGAGCTTTGGCTGTCGCACCAGCAAGGTCAATTTTGCTGCGTTTCCTGCTAGACACGGGCAGTCAGCGCACTTTTGTTCGGCTGCAGGACGTTTCTCGAGCACCTAATGCTCCTGTTCAAGGCGTTGAGCGGATCAACCTATTCACGTTCGGGAAAGCTCCGCGCCCTGTGACCCTGACATGTAACCTAGTGTCGGTTACATTTCGCCGCCAGCACAGTACTAACTAGACCACTACAGATGCCCTCGAAATGCGGAAATCTCTGTCGGTAACCAGCCCACCAGCGGATGGCGCGATCGTCACCATGAAGACACACCACGGTCTTCTTCCCGCTGATGCACTCTCTGAGGCGACGACTTTCCGGGTGGACGAGATCAGCATCCTAATAGGCTCCGACTTCTACTGGGAGTTTGTAACCGGACAGATAACTCGACTATCCCCACGAGTTACGGCAGTGCAGACTCTGTTTGGGTGGACCATCCAGGGAACGCTCGACAATTTATCCAAAGGTTCCGCTGTACAAACCACATCACTCTTCCTTGCTGTCGGAGAGCCTGCGGCAAACCACATCTCGCTAGACGTGGACATCTCTTCTTTGTGGCGCCTCGACACCCTTGGGGTGCAAGATGATCCTGACAGTAAACATGACGCCCACATGGCTCTGGAGAAGTTCGAACGCCACGTTTCGAAGAGAACAGGAGGCTACGAGGTTCCTCTCCTTATTCGAGAGCCAGGTCTCGACGCCGGTCAAAAACACTTCGCCCTTGCTAGGAAGAGGCTCTTGATGCAGCTCCGACGCTTCAAGCAAAAACCAGATCTCCTCAACCAGTATGACAAGATGATCCAGATGTATTTTGACGAATGTCCCGCAGAACGAGTTCCCGACCAAGACGAGCCCTTCGATCCGAACACGTACTACATGTGTGTGTGTGTGTGTGTGTGTGTGTGTGTGTGTGTGCGTGTGCGTGTGCGTGTGCGTGTGCGTGTGTGTGTGTGTGTGTGTGTGTGTGTGTGTGTGTGCGTGCGTGTGTGTGTGCGCGCGCGCTTGTGCGCGTTTTCGCGTGTGCGTGCGTGCGTGTGTGCGCGCGTGTGTGAGAGAGAGAGAGCAAGTGTGTGGTGTGTGTGCGTCTGTGCTCGGCGCTGAACCGTGCTCCCTCGTGTGCGTTGTGCGTGTGACGCGAGCGTGTATGTGACGACAGCGGCAAAGCGGCCGGCATGACGACAACGTTGTTGTTGTTAACTACCGCATTAATTCCACATACATTAAGGACTGCAATTGTTAAGCCGCTACACAAAGGAAACCAAAAAGCTAATGTTGAAAATTACAGCAAATTGTTAGAACAATTTGCCGATGAACTATACTCAGCGTTCGAAAAGAACCTGCTGTGCTTTGTTATTAGACATTGCCCAGAAGCCTTTGAAACTGTAAATCATTAAATATTGCTGAAAAAAAGTACATTTTCTTTTAGGTTTCAGAGGGCGTTTTGTATGATGTTCAGCATAGTTATCTTTATGGCAGGTCTCAGGTCGTTATGGATAGTAAGGAAGTTATTAGAAGTAGGCAACCAGTCACAGCAGGTGTTCCCTATAGGGTTCAGTGTTGTCACCTTTGTCGTTTACATTATGCGTATTTATGAACGACTTTCCTTTGGTAATTATTTGAAATATGCAGTAATTTGGCTGCCTTAACCTGTATATCTATATAAGCGTGAAAAAATGTTCACTACGTTGGCATAAGATGTATTTAATTTTTGTTTTTGTTCTATATAAGCGTAAAAATACGTTCACGCTACATTATAATAACATTTATTTAATTTTCTTTTTGTTTGCACAATGTTTTGTCGGCACTAAGGTAACTGTATGTACCATCGCTGTTGCCGGCGCTGCCGGGCCTAGTCTTACAAGCTATTTAGGCTTCGACAGGCCCGCCTACTATGTATTTGTTCTTGTGGTGCATAAATAATAATAATAATAATAATAATAATAATATATTATTATTATTATTATTATTATTATTATTATTATTATTATTATTATTATTATTATTATTATTATTATTATTATTATTATTATTATTATTAATATTATTATCACTACTACTACTACTACTACTATAAGCGCTTGAAGCCCTCCCTATCCTGTGGCCCTGATAGCATCCCCTCCGCAATTTTAAAAGCTTACGGCAGTATATTTGTCCCAGTATTGACATCTATATTGTTACAACGCTGGGAACAAGGTGGAAGAAGAAGGGCACGAGCTGGTGTCGGAAGACAACAACGTTAGGGACTTGCCTGCGCTGCCTGTCTCTTGTAATATCAGCTGTAAATACATTTCACTGTTACTTTCATCCTTGTGTCACATTTTGGTGGAGTCACATTCTGGTAATAACTGTCTGAATACTACCACTTTCAATCGCATGTGGAAAACTGCTCGTGTTCTTCCTGTATTTAGGTCTGGCTGTAAAGCCGTTCTCTGAAATTATCGCCCGATTTCTTTTCTCTGTGCCACCTCTAAGATTTTGAGCTTGCTCTTCACAACATATTGTATTTTATTGTGAAGAACGCATTGATCCCGAATCAGCACGGGTTCCTCACCGGCCGCTCCACTATCACAAATCTCAAAGTTTCATGACACAGATCTAATCGCCCGTACGTCGGTACTCCAAAGGGGGCGAGTTGACACCATTTATTGTGACCTCAGCAAAGCTTTTGATGTGGTCAGCCACTGGCTGCTTCTGTTGAAGCTTACACACTTTGGTGTTGAATCGTCAATTGTAAATCTCTTGCGGAGTTATTGATAGATCATGTTATGTTAACGTCAATGGCCAGACGTTTTCTTTATACGGGGCAACTAGCGACGTCCCTCAGGGATCAGTATTGGGACCACTCCTTTTTTAATTTTTAATAATGACGTTCTTTCCACCATTTGGCAGTCTTCATTCCATCTATATGCCGATGACAAAGATTTTTAAGGCAATTCACACTGTTGATGACTGTCGCATCATGCAGTCTGACCTGTTTTCTTTTTCTAAATGGCGCACAGATAATAACCTAACCTTGAATGCTGTTAAGGCCAAAGTCATGTCTTTCTCCCGCAAAGCGGCAAGCATTTCTTTTTCTTATTCGGTAGATTCTGTATCATTGTGTAGGGTCCGTAAGATCAATTATCTCGGTGTACTTTTTGATACAACCTTATGCTTTTCAGCGCACGCTAAACGCGTTGCAATGCGGGGTATGCGCACTCTTGGCTCTGTTTGCAGGCTATCGAGAGAATTCAATTCTCCTACACCGTTCCGCAAGTTGTACACAACAAACGGTTTTCGTCAACTCGAATACGCGTCGGTCGTCTGGAACGGTATCGCTAGATCCAACAGTGACATTATAGATTGGGTCCAGAAAAAGTTTCTGAGCCTCTATCATCACCGCTTTGCTAACACGGGCGCTGGACCTTGATCTAGCACTGTCGGGTTATTGTCATTGCCCTTACTTCGCTGCCGAAGTAATCGTGCTGACCTTCTGTTTCTTTTCAAACTCTTTCACGGTATCCTTATCTGCCCCGAATTCCTCAGTTGTATCATGTGTCGTATTCCGCGCAAGATCACCAGAGAACACAGACCTTTCCATGTTGCTGCCTGTCACCACCAACACTCAACCGTCCATAGAATACAGAGTCTTTATAACGCCCACTTTCATGACCTTGATATTTTTCACAACTCGCTGTCATCATTCCGTTCCGAGCTTTGCGTTGTTGTCTCTTAGTTTGAGGTATTGTTCAACTGCCCTTCTCCTCCTCCTTCTTATTAATGCATTTTGCGCCTTGTTGTAACTATACTTTTCTTTTCAAGGTTGTTATTTTTTATTCATTTTTTACACATATTCCCCTGTTGTATTTCTTTTCCTGTGTATACTGGGCACGATAATAATGTTATTTATTTATTTATTTAGATTATACGGCAGCCCAATATAGGGCTATAGCAGGAGTGGGACATTGCTAGACAATAAAAACATACACATACACAAAAAAATGAAAAAAATGAAGCGCTTTACATGTTAGCGAGGTGCTTGGTGGTGGTAGCTATGAAATCTTTTAGTGATAGTGAACGAATATCGCCGGGGAGAGAATTCCATAGCTCAATTGTACGTGAAAAAAACTATTTGAATGTGTTAGTACGGGCAAAGATAGGTGTTATGTTCAAGGCGTGGGAGCTACGGGTACAACTTGCGTTTGTAAATGTGATGTAGCTACAATCAGAAAGACCACAAGTGCAGTTATTAATTCCATATAAGAGTTTTAGGGCTTCGATGCGATACCGTGAAAGTAATGGCTCGATGTTCAGGGATTGTTGAGCCTGTGTTGGCGAGAAATTGCGGCTGTAATTTTGGCAAATGAAACGGATAGATTTACGTTGAACATTATTGAGCGAAAATATTTCACAGTGTTTGTAGGGAAACCAGACGACAGATGCACATTCTAGAACAGGGCGAATTAACGTTTTATATAATAACAGTTTAGTATACCGCGAAGGGTCTTAGCTAAAGTGCGGCGCAAATAACCTAATTCTTTTAGGGCTTTCCCACTTATGTATTCGATGTGTTTAGACCATGAAAGATGCTCTGTTAGAATGACTCCTAAGTATTTATATTGAGAAACTCTTAAGTGGGATCACATCGAAAGAATAATCGAATGAGAGGGAGCTCTGTCTATTGGCAAATGACATCACGAGTGTTTTACTACAGTTGATGTTCATTTGCCACGTTTTGCACCAAGTGCAGAAAGACAAAGGATTGTGCAAGACGGTGATGGTCATCAATGGAGTTAATAGATTCGTATAATACACAGTCATCTGCATAAAGTCTGATTTTAGATGAGGTGCTACAAGGCAAAACATTATTATATATGAGAAATAATAGAGGGCCTAATAGGGATCCCTGAGGAACGCCTGATGTGACGTCAATAGGAGTAGATTCCACTTAATTAAAAGGAACAAATTGATAGCGACAGTGAAGAAAACTGGCTATCCAAGAAACAAGACGGGGATTGTTGAATATGGCGTTTAGTTTTACCAGTAGTTTAGAATGAATCACAGAATCAAAAGCTTTAGAATGATTGATTATTTCTGCGTGAAGTTTATGCTTGTGCGTGGCACCGGCTGCTCCTAATTGATAGATGTGCCCCGAATGATGTAAAAGTTTTAAAAAAAACAGCGCTTGCAGGGAGCAGCCATCTTGTACTGGGGACAGCGGGAATAGGTGAAGAGAGGGTTACCGCTCAACATGCACCAGGCGCGCATGTTGGAAGGCAAAGGAAGGAAAATTGGAGGGGGTTGATATTAGGAATCTGCGACGCCATGCAGTGTGCGAGACAAATCGTTAATAATTTGTTGTGCTTTCGCCGATGTGAGCTCTGTGTTTTCCCGCAGAACGAGTCAGCTGCGATTGAGTTGCTCAATACTGGAATAGGTATACTCAGTACTGACATTATGCCAGGATCAATGAGCGAATATTTTAGGGAGATTCAGGCCAGCCTGCAGGCTTATGGGTTACACGTTTTTCAAAAGAACACATTTCCCCCCTCGAAAAATGGAAAAAGTTGTACAATAAATAATCTTTGGGATATGATTAGGCCCGTGCCATTATATGGATCTATCTATATGGGAGGCCAAGGACAAAATGTTCTGAGGTAAGCAAAAAAGAAAAAAGCTCGGTGGGGCGCGAAAATACAAGGGTATTTTTGAAAGTATGTAGGTTTTACTTACTGTGGGCAACACGAGAGCATGCGAGAAACCAGAAAAAAGAAAGGTTTTTCTGCACTGCTTGGAGGGAGTTCATACTTTTGGGACATGTTACTAACACTAAAGGAAAAAGCTGTGGTTAGACTCGCAAAGAAACCGGTATATCTAGCCGCAGAAACCGAAGACGGTGTTGCATTCGATCTAATCATGTTAACAGGCCTCCACTGTTTAGTTCGTGCGTGCATGGCGGATTTTCATTATGACCAAGCGTCCAGCGCGTCTGCTTTTTCGCGTTAGTATCACCAAGCTTGTAGAAGTGATAAAGGAGCAGGAACGTTTTGCTGATTGGCTGTCCAGAAAGTAACCCCTAACAACTTTCATAAAAAAATTTAAAGTGCCAGAGTGAGCCAAGGCGTGGCTGACCACGTGTCTTCTATGCATTTAATGTGTCTGTCGGTTACAGGTATGATGGTGTTTCATCTGACGTCAAAGTCAGGCAATAAATAAAGAAAAATTTCGTAGGTGGCTTAATGGGTACAGCATCAATCAGGGAGAGAGAGAGAAAGAAAGAGATACACAGAACGAAAAAAAAGAGAGAGAAGTAAAAAGAGAGAAAGAAAGGAGAGAAACAGAGAAAGAAAGAGAGAGGGGTGGGATTTAAACCCGGGTACTAATGGTCCGAAGGCGAGCTTCATGCCCACTACACTATACACCTAAGCTTGCAGAGCTCTGCTGTTTCATCAGGTTTCACAAGCGTGGAACTGGCTTAAATTTTTTTATCTGTTTACGCGGTCCGAAACGAGGCGAGACCGAGGCGTACCTCCCGGCAGCGACGTGCCTGTTAAGGAGTAAAGAATGCTTGGCATTAAAAGAAAAAATGGTATCACACTAGAATGAGATTGTATGTCAATTAAATACTATCGGTTCTTCGCGTAGCCTATGTCTCAAGAGACCTGTTCTCTTCAACTCACCGTTTCAAGTCTCGCGGTAACCATTCATGTTTCCGTTTGAATGAAGCAGGCCTGTGAGTCTTTGGTGAGTGTGAACACAAAAGTGGTCTTCTTGCACTCCGTCTGCCGTCGCCCATACCCGCGAATCTGTAATGAAAAAGAGCAGTCTGCTGTTGCTAGCGTTTCCATTAAGTGCTAGCGTTTCCATTAAAGGACCCCATATATATTTCTCTCTCCTATCATCTAAATATTATCCCACAAGTAGAGACAGTGAAGTATCTTGACGTGATATATGACGGTTCTCTGTCTTGGAAGGCGCACATTGACTATATTGCAACAAAAGGTGTTCGTGCGGTTGGCTTGCTGCGTAGGCTGTGCAATAGTCGATCAGGAATGCGAAGAGCAACACTTTTAACAATATACCGCATGTATTTTCGACCGGTATAGGAATTTGGATGTGTAGTGTACTCTGGAGCTCCTGCATATAAACTTCGCCCCCTTGTTCTTCTGGAGACGCAGGCCTTGCGACAATGTTTAGGGCTACCTAAATTTGTAGCAAATGAATTTTTACATCTGGAAGCTAGGATGTCCATCTCTTGTTGCGAGGTTTCGATTATTAGCTGTACAGTCATATTTAAGACTATATGAATCCCCTATAAGGCGTTCACAAACAGTTTTTATCTCCCAGCCGGACTTGTTTTTCGGCTTGTACTTGCCGCGATTCCACACACCTAAAAATTATTTTTATTCAAGCTCTCCTAGAGCTGTAAACACAAATTAGCCCATATGGGCGTTTTAACAGCTGACATGCCCGTTTTCCTCCCAAGCTCAAAACAGGTACTCCCACGAGATGGAGTAAAACAAGCTATTATAGAACCTTTATTTTACCCCCGACCTCATTCGGCGGAACATTAAGAGGACGTTGCTGTAGTAAAATGGGGGTTAAAAAATCACAGCATATCCACGAAGTGAGTGATGATGAGTGGGCGAAGCACCGGGGGATCATTCGGGTAAACCACAGCTACGGACGAGAGATAAAGAGAGCGCGCGTCGGGAACGAGAGAGAAAATTACACCATCTTCCCGAAGGGAACCCTGAGTAGTATGCGAAGCAGCCATGTGGTCGACTCAAGGTAGTTGTATCAGCTGTATAAACTTGGACATGCAGCAGCACCAGCAACGAGCAGAACTGTTGTCGACGCCGTCGGCGTTTTGCCCGCGTTCGCAGCGAACGCGCCGAAGTGGAACCGGAACCGGAAGTGGAACCGGAACCGGAACGCCATCTAGTGAACACTTCATAAAACTACAGGTGGCTACATACTACATCGGAGGAAGGACAAACCCACGCCCTAAGGAGCTTCGCCACTAAAACAATAACTGGCGTTGGGTAGATAGGGAGTGTTGAAATACGCCCATATCTGACCCGAGCCAAACAGCTAAAAGAACAACTCAGCCGCCTGCCATGACCAACATGGCTGTCACCCCGAGCGACAATTTCAGTAGAATTATTTCTGCATTCAGATTCGAAATATCCCGCGCAATGTGCGTCCGCGTTGTTTTTCTGTTTGGAGTAGCCGTGCGAGCGCTGCAGGCGCTGCAGGGAATGCAGCGCCAAACCCGAAACCATCGAAACGCGGCGCCGACGGTCTTCGGAGTGCGCGCGCTCGAAGCGACCAAGCGGCAGCCATTACCACAAGCGTCGGCGCTTTGTTCTGCCGTCGTTGGTGTCTCTCGCAGTTTTGAACAGCCAAGACTCCACGGTAAGTGATTTGCAACGACCGCTGCACGTTCTGTGTATGCATATGTGTTCTAAGTGAGAAGAGGCGCTGACGTGAGTTATTGAAGGCCATACCAATTGCTATGAACGCGGGCCACGCACGTAGCGTCGTCCATGCCCGGACAGCACGGCGGCGGCTGCGCCAGCGCGCGGCCCTATAATTGCGCAATAAAAGCAATGTCCTGCTCACTTCACGGAGTTCCAAGCCACGCGTAGCTCTAACAGCACTTTAACAAAGACTAGCTCAAAGATTACTTAGTTTGGCAGGTAAATGTGACAAATTGCCCATTTTATTGCGATAGCAATTATATGGACACTCAAAAGCAGATTTCTGCTGTCGGCGTCGCCGTCGCCGTAGCCGTCGCCGTCGCCGTGAGGTTCCGTATGACGTCAATTGAGATGAAATCGTCGCCGCGCGCCGAACGCTGTATGTGCGAGTAAAAGGACGCGAGGGGCGCGCGCTTTCACGGGGAGTGAACGCACGGCGGAGAACAAACGCGCGTTCTGCGCCCTGCTCACTTAAGGGCTGCAGAAGTAAGCGTCTCTTTCCTCCTTTACAATCACCATATATGTAGAGCAAACGCGCCTTCTTCCGACGCGCAAGAGGCCGTGGGGGAGGGGGAGGGAAGGGAGGCGACGTTTAGCTGCGGCACCAAGTGCCTATTTATATCAGAGGCTCCGGCAACAGTCACCAACGCCGCACGCATTTTGAGCGAACGCGGGCAAAACGCCGACGGCGTCGACAATAGTTCTGCGTGTTGCCGGTGCTGCTGCATGTCCAAGTTTATACAGCTGATAAAGCTAATATCATTACTCCGTATAGCTCTCTACAAATTTGCTATCGCAATTGATGCTTCGCCTTTCAGGGGAAACTGCGATAACTTTTTATTGCGATAGCAATTATATGGACACTCAAAAGCAGATTTCTGCCGTCGGCGTCGCCGTCGCCGTCGGCGTCGCCGTCGCCGTCGCCGTGAGGTTCCGTATGACGTCAATGGAGATGAAATCGTGGCCGCGCGCCGCCGAACGCTGTATGTGCGAGTGAAAGGGCGCGAGGGACGCGCTCTTTCACGGGGAGTGAACGCACGGCGGAGAACAAACGCGCGTTCTGCGCCGTGCTTCCTTAAGGGCTGCAGAAGTAGGCGTCTCTTTCCTCCTTTACAATCACCATATATGTAGAGCAAACGCGCCTTCTTCCGATGTGCGAGAGGCCGTGGGGGAGGGGGGGAAGGGGGAGGGAAGGGAGGCGACGTTTAGCTGCGGCACCAAGTGCCTATTTATATCAGAGGCTCCGGCAACAGTCACCAACGCCGCACGCATTTTGAGCGAACGCGGGCAAAATGCCGACGGCGTCGACAACAGTTCGGCGCGTTGCCGGTGCTGCTGCATGTCCAAGTTTATACAGCTGATAAAGCTAATATCATTACTCCGTATATCTCTCTACAAATTTGCTATCGCAATTGATGCTTCACCTTTCAGGTGAAACTGCGACAACTTTTTTTACTCTCTTTCGCTATTCTTATAAACATACTTAAAAAGACGCGTGCCAGAAACAAATATTTCTATGAATATTCCTGATTCTTTCGAAACGTGCATATGTTCATAAAATATTTAATCGAGAACATCAGATGTCACCAGAGTGATTTTGCAGGTTCCTTAATGTGGCATGCACGAACAATCGCCTGGTCAGCTTTGGCTCCATTCGCAGTGAATACGAAGTCTACTATTCGTTGAACGGCGTATGAGGACTCCGCCTTACACAGATTATTATACCCTTTGTGGTCATGGCTGGTGACTTTAACGCGAAACATTTACTATAGGGCGCAGTGGATGGCGATTTTCGCGTTGCGCAGCTTGCCCAATTTGCTGCCTCAAGCAATAAAGTTCTCAACTGACCGCCGCTCGCTACCAACCTTTCAGTCCAACATTGCCGTAAGCTGGATTGACGTTTCTTTTGCTTCCGTTCACTTCATCTCATGCGGCTACAGCTGGTCAGTTGACCGCGAAACGCTCTCGAGCCATAAGTTCATACAGTTTTCGTGTTTCGGCCAATCTAAAGCAAAACTTAAACGTTTGACAAAATAATGAACTTATAAACTCAGATTTGCTCGTGCATTCGCCTTTGTTCGACAGGATAGCATCCACGACGCTATATTGCTCTGACGCCGTTGACCTGGTCATCGCAAAGTTCTATCTCCTGTTTCACGACCTTTATCGTAATCACTCGTGATGGGTTATACCGCAGCAGCGATCTAACAACTCATATTGTAACCCGGAACTAACACTTGAACTTAAGATAATTCGTGCCTTACGCCGACGTTTCCAGAGAACCTTGACCCCCCTTACTTCGCCAGACTTTCAAAAACCAATATTACGACGTTCATGCCAACTATAAAATGAATATTGACTGCGCCAAAACTTCTGCCTCTAAATCGTTTTGTACCTACCATTCCAAACGCAATATTTTCGGTCTTCCTTTCCGCACTTCATTCGATACACTTCACATAACCAATCAGCTCCCTTGTTTTCCCCTTCCCGATGGTTGTTTTACGTCGAGCGTGCCTGACTTATTACACACAGCACATATTTCTCTGGATTTGCCCTCAACGGATGACGATTTTCACACTATCCTTTGCTTTATCCCTCAAACCCCTTATAACAATAGGAGAAATGACCTTCGTTCACTAGTGGCGAAATTGAACACGCTCATAATTCAGGTAATAATGTCACGGTAATATTGTCACGGTAAAAAATTACACTTTTTGGAGTTTAGCTGGAGTCGTGCTCGACGAAAGACAGCTAGAATGGTCGCCAAACGAGTAAGGTGACTTTCAAACGTTGGGGAAAACACAATGACGTCGTCTAAGTAGCAGAGGCAGATAGACCATTTGTAGCCACGAAGGAGAGAGACCATCATGCGTTCAAACGTTGCGGGGGCGTTGCACAGTCCAAAGGGCATAACTTTGAACTGATAGAGGCCGTCCGGTGTGATAAAGGCAGTCTTTTCTCGATCCAAGTCATGAACAGAAATCTGCCAGTAACCCGAGCGCAGGTCTATGGATGAGAAGTACTTCGCACCATGAAGACAGTCCAAGGCGTCATCGATCCGTGGCAGCGGATATACGTCTTTGCGCGTTATTTTGTTTAAGGCACGATAGTCAACGCAAAATCTCCAGCTGCCATCCTTCTTTTTGACCAAGACGACAGGTGACGCCCACGGACTTGAGAAAGCCCCTATGACGTCTTTGAGAGCATCTTGTCGACTTCTCGTTGTATGACCTGGCGTTCGGAATGGGACACACGATAGGGTCGCCGTCTGATAGGAATAGCATCTCCGGTATGTATTCGATGACTTACGAGAGACGTTTGACCGAGAGGGCGGTCATCGAAGTCGAAGATATCCCTATAGGTCGTTAGGAGGTGGTGGAGTTCCGTGGCTTGACAAGTCGGAAGATCAGGGGCAATCATCGTGGTAATTTCATCGGGGAGTGGACTTGCCGGACCGCTTGCGAGAAAGGACGAACAAGTGTCCGCGTCTAGTGCCGCGACATCGCATTCATCAAGCGCAGACACGTTGGCCACTGCGATGCCTTGCGGGAGAGCTTGAGTCGAGTTGCTGAAGTTCAGAAGCGGGAGCTGGACGTGGTTGTCGACAACAGTCACGAGGGTGTGTGGCACAGCAATATTTCTGGTCAACAGTACTTCAACTAGTGGAGACACTATGTAGTCGCCGTCTGGAACTGGGAATGCCGTCCTCAAGGAAACACACGTGGTGGCTTGCGGTGCCAACCGAACATAATCGACAGAGCATAAGCGGTGTGACGCTAAATCTGGAACATCCGCCAGTTGAGGAAGCTCAAGTTGAAGGACGCCGGTTGCACAGTCAATGAGAGCGGCATGGGCCGACAAGAAATCAAGTCCGAGAATGACGTCGTTGGGGCATTGCTCGAGAACCGTAAACAAAACAGATATATGGTGACCGGCGATGGTGATGCGAGCTGTGCACATTCCGATGACTACGGGACTTCTTCCATCAGCGACGCGAATAATACCAGTAGCGGCGGGGGTAAGTACTTTCTTAAGGCGACGACGAAGGTGATTACTCATCACGGATATTTGTGCCCCAGTATCGACGAGTGCGGGAACAGTTAAGCCGTCAACGTCAACGTCGATCAAGTTTCGTCGCGTCGGGAATACGAGGAGAGGATTTGAGGTGGATGTCGAAGATGCAGCGTCACCTCTAAGAGCTGCATCCCTTAGTTTCCCTGTTGAAGGTTGAGCGGCGATGTCGGACGTCGTCGTAGAGGCAAAGGAGACGACGGTCGACACGCTGTCGGCGAACGGGACTGATGACCTCGGCGCGACGGGGAACAGCTGTGCGGCGTAGAGGTGGCATCGACGTTGTACGGCTCAAAAGGCTGGAAGCGGCGGTATAGCTATCAGTGTTGTATGGTTGGTATGGCTGAGCGGGCTGAAAACGGCGGTAGTTGTCGGTGCGGCTAGCAGTGTCATCCCGGGTTAACGGAGACACCCAACGGTTGTTGCAATGGCGCGCGACGTGACCGATACGGCGGCAGTGGAAGCAAATCGGCCGATCATCTGCCGTCCGCCATTCAGCCGGATTACGAGAGCGCGGATAAAACCGTTGTTCCTGGGGCGGTGATCTCTGGCGAGGCGGCGACCTAGGGCGAAAGTCAGTTGTCCGAGACTGAGCAACGGTGCAGACGGCGAAACCCTAGTTGCCGAGTTCCTCCCGCACAATGGACTGGACCAGGGAAACGGCCGGCACGTGAAAATCGCCGTGGCCGTTGTTAGGGGAGAGCAGGAGCAATAGCTTCGATTTCCCGACGGACGATTCGTGTAATTTCCGATGGTGGCGATGACTGCAGACGAGAGGCCTGTCCGTCTTCGCATGATGACGTCGGGGCGGTGTTCGGTAGCCGAGCGAATGACCTCGCAATACGCCGACTTTTCGGCCTGCTCAAAACGCCGGCATTCTTCAATAATTGCGTCGACGGTCGCACAATTTCGGCACAGTAATAGGTTGAACGCATCGTCTGCGATTCCCTTAAGTACGTGACCAACCTTGTCCGACTCCGTCATGTCCATGTCCACTTTACGGCAAAGAGCCAAGACGTCCTGAATGTAGGATATGTATGGTTCAGTGGACGTCTGAGCGCGGATGGACAGCTCTTGCGTTGCGGCCGCCTTTCGACCCTATAGGCTTCCCAAACAAGGCAATAAGTTTTGTTTTGAAAGTGTCCCAACTTCCAATCTCTGCCTCATGGTTATCGAACCACACCTTTGCCGTTCCTTTGAGGTAAAACAGCACGTTCGCCAGCATCATCGTCCCCAACGATTGACCTCACTGATGCGTTTAGAATTGGCAATCCAATCTTCAACATCAGCTTCATCCGTACCGTAGAACGTTCCCGGGTCTTTAGGGTGCGTAACGACGCTCGTTGACGTCGTGATCGGCGCTGGTGCAGGCGTCGCACTGGCCGGCGCAGGCGGCGTGGTCGTGGTCTCGTCTGTCATAATGATACCCCCGACTCGACGACCACTGCGGAGCTCCGTTGTACAGCGCTTCTTCTGGTACCCAGCACCTCCACCAAATTGTCACGGGGATTCACAAGTACACAGGAGAGACAATATTTATAGGCTGCTGCTACCAGAGAATGGCTGACAGCATCTCACGAGGCATGTCCCGTCTTCTTCCTCTTCGCGTAGCACAGCGGTCCTTTAATGGCAGGCTCATACGCAATGCCTCGCAAACATCATCAATGCTTCAGCAGGGCTTGATGGGCTCACTTTGCCCATGTTAAAAGCTCTTTTCACCTACCATCCGCCCTTTCTTGTCTTCCATTGCAGTCAGTGTCTAAATTTACCATGCTTCCCCACACATTGGCGTACAGGACGTGTTATTTGTAATGCAAAACCCAACCGCCCTCCCGACTCTCCTTCTTCCTATCGACCCATCATTATGAATTCATTATGCGGGAAAATTTTAGAACGTTTACTGAATTCCCGCCTTTATTCTTTCCTACATTCCACCCACCTCCTTCGTAAAAATCCATTCATCTTTACCCACCGAAAAAGTGCGCCAATCGCTCTCTATCGCCTCCGGGAAACTCTCGACACTTTCAAGGATAAGAAAGTCCACGCCTTACTCACTTCTCTTGACTTCAAAGGCGCCTTCAATGGCGTCTGGCACCCGGTAGTACTCGACTTTTTACAGTCCCACAACTGCCCCCATAACTTGTACCATCTTCACCGATCATTCCCCAGCGATCGCACTCACTTTTCGGTCGCAGGCCAGCGAATTGTCCGCCACTCCCACATTGGGCAGCCCCCAAGGTTCACCCATAAGCCCACCTTTATTGGAATATTGTAACTCATGGCTTGTTGGAACTTTCCTTTCCGCGCGATGTGCTCGCTCAGGAATGTGCTGGCGATTCGGTGCTCGTAATCCCCGCCGCCAGCCACTTGGAGCTCGAATCGAAAGCTTCGCATTCTCTTAGTCTAATCTCTGCTTGGGCTCACAGATCTAAAGTCACCATTAGCACCGATAAATCGTACTTCCTGTATTTCCATAACAGCCACTCATCCCCCTCCTCCTCACGCATCCGTCAACCCATATAGTGCGCGTCAGTGGTACGACACTTAAATCACAACCCAGCAATTAAAATTCTCGGAGTTGTATTCGATACTAATCCCACGTTCAACGATCATTTAACCTATATTCGCACCAAATCTGATCTTCTCTCCTCCCATCTCCTCCTGTTCCTCCGCATGCACTATTCGCTGTCTCCTTCTGTTCTCCGTCTCATACATAATCAGGTGCTTCTTCCCTCTCTTTCACAAGCATCCCCTATCTGGTGGCCGACCTTTCCCACGTCACAACTCAAACTTAAAATTAATTCCATACAGCGCACTCTCTGACTCACTATGACTGGTGCAATTCTCTCAACGCGAACATCCGCCCCACAGGTTATTGCCCATACTCTCCCCCTTCCTATCGAATTGTATCGCTTAAATGCCCAGTTTTCTCTATTCGCTCTTAAAGTCCTCCCTTTCTATGGCCCTACAACGTACAATCCCTTGGACACTCAATACCCATTCAATCGTTGGAATGTTCATTCTAGCCTTAAATTCCGCTTCCCTTTTCACCTTCTCCAACTTCATCTGGCCCACGTGGTCACGACCTTACCTGTCTATTATTAGTAGATACATATGGCTCTTATACTTCTAACTCTGCTACTTCTGTTTTTGTGATTTTTTACCCTCATGGCCATATCACTAAAGTCGGAAGGTACAGGATCATTGGGGCCACCAGCGCCTACGCTACCGAAGCTATCGCACTACTAGAGACACTCACATACATACGCACATTGTCTCATGTCACCCCCTACACATTTCTTCTGACTACCTCTCGCTACTTAACGCATTAGAGAATTTGGCCAATAACAACAGCTACGTCCACAAAATCAAGCAGCTGCTCCTCTCTATCGTGTCATTTCGTCGCGTCGAAATATTCCTTGTGGCCGCGCATAAGGCTGTTGACTGCAATGAACTTGCAGACAACATCGCCAACTCCGCTGCCTCAGGCTGAATATCGCGCTTCATTTTAGGTACACCGACTTAAATTACAACAAACATGCCCGCGTCTTCTTACGTGCAGTGGAGTGTCGCTTGGTCACGTGATAACGCGGACACACAACTCTACAAATGGGTCCCGAATATCCAAGGCATATCGGGCTTTTTCCCGCCACAAAAACCAATAGCACACCTCATCTCTGCTCACGCCCGGTTGCCTTTTTATTATTTTCGTTGTCCTTCATCTTCACATAATAATTTTGCCTGTGGTGAAACATGCACAGATTTGCAACATTTCTTTAATCAGTGCCTGTTGAGCTTAGAGATTGCCGGTTTGCTCAAAGAACACCGCGACGTTAGACTGACGTCCGCACATTATAGTTCACTATTACTAGACAAACGGAGGAACACTTTTAATGCCTCTTTATCGCCTCATTTACTCTATTACGTTCCCTGTATCTTCGTGATACTGTTCATTTGGAGCGCAGTTTTTTTTTTTTGCATCGGCATATATTCTTAGTTCTGTTTTTTTATTTTTTATTCTTTTTGCTACTTTTCTTTCTGTTTCTTTCTTCATCTACATTTTAAGCTTTTGCTCTATAGTTTTCTCGGTGATGCCAACTATGGTGGAGCCATGCTCCAAGGACACTTTTGACGGAATGTCTGACGTCATTGCTCATATTTGACGTCATCATTCGTCCTATCAATCCGCGCCTATGCCCGTACACTTTTGTTCTCCGTTTCCTTTCCCCCGCACTTTGCATTGCTCCCGGCTTTTTGTGTATTGTTTGACATTGGCTTCATCTTCAGTTCTGCCAGTAGAATCCCGCAACCGCCAAATACAACGATGCCGCTCCGCCAACCTGGGTTACCTGCCTGCCACCATGCCGGAGGAGGAGGAAACAACCTTATTTTTTTATTTGGCTTAGTTAGGGGTGGCTACAAGGTGATGCCTTAGAGCCACCTCCTCGGCTCTTTTGATGGCCCGAAGTTGAACCTCCAGGTTCGGGTTCATGAGTATCGCTTCCCACGCTTCAGGCGAGGGAGCGGCCAGGAGATCTGGTAGGGGATCCTCTCTGCAGTCCCAGAGAATATGATTTAAAGTGGCCATGGAGCCACATAATGAGCAGTGTGGGTCTGTCAAGTCAGGGTAAAAGTGTGCGTATATATTTGAGTTGGGAAAGGAGTGCGTTTGGAGTCAGCGCCAGGTGAATTCTTTTCCCTTGGTGAGCTTGGGATGAGGTGGAAGTTTTGGCCGTCTTGCGAGGCGGTAGTGTTGGGCAATATCGTGTTATGTGGTCAGCGGCTCACTGACAAGGTCCCTCGGGTCATTGACGGGACCCACCGCTCGGCTGACGAATCCTCGAGCACACCGGTGGGCCGCCTCGTGCCCCGGGTTTCCTGCGTGAGCCGGGACCCAAAGCTGTGGTTTTGGTTGAGACAATTAAAAGTTCGAATTCAAAATCTCAACGTATACTTTTCCAATAAAGCAAAAAGAAACGCTGTATGGGTCATGTGAATTTTACTATTTTTTTCCGCCGGTAACATCGATAACGTCGACGTAAACTTCAAACCCCCCGGCAAAAAAATCCTCGCGCCGCTCCTGCAGTCGAGGCCCCCGGGGCTACGTTTGCGCGGTTCGGCCTATCTCGCACACCTGTGACGGATAATGGACCTCAGTTCACAGGTGCCCACTTCCCTAATTTCCTGGCTCAGAACCAAGTACACTTGACTACCGTGCCCTATGAGCCGCAATGATATGGCTTAGCAGACAGGGCCGTAAGAACCCTGAAAAAGCTTTGAAGAGAAACAAAGGAATGCAGCTGCAAGAAGGGATTGCAAGATTTTTGTTCTGTCATCGCTGCACGCCAGTGAAGGGAGGCAAGTCACCGGCAGAACTCTTGTTGGGATATCAAATAAGGACGAAGCTCGACTGCATCATGCCGACCGCTGAGGCAGCAAACGAAGATACGTGCACCGAACGTCAGGAGCGATGGCAAGTTGGACAGGGTCTGTGGACTCGAACATTCCTACCATGGAAAAAAGGTGGATACCTGGGATGGTGCGTGATAAACAAGAAAAGCGCATGGTCACGGTAGACACGGCTCAAGGAACGGAACGGCGGCATCTTGACCAAGCGTGACGTCGGGACGCTTCGACCACGGCATCATGAGACAATTAAAGTCCCTATAAAAGAAAAGTACCGCCATCCTTTGAGAAACGCCGCTTCTCTCTCTCCTGTATCTCCGATTGGACGCTGATCGCGCGCGCTTTTCACTTCTTTATATTTTCTTTTTTTCCGCCTCGGAGCCTTGTTGAAAGTCCTCTGCGCAGCCGCAGACGCCGGCGGCGGCGGCGGCGCGCGCCCGGCCTGAAAGCTTCAACGTGGACTTTCTAGGCGTGCCACCGTCGACTTAGCTTTCGCAAGTAAAAAGTAAAGAAAAAGACAAGCGCTTTGGGAGAGGAGGCGGCGGAGGAAAGAGAAGATGGCGGTACTTTTCTTATATAGGGACTTTACCGACACCGACAGGGTAACGCCCTTTCGGCCGGAAGTGCAGAAGACTCCGTCAACTGAACCTTTGCGCCGCTCGAAGAGACGGCGCCTTCCTCCAGAGCATGTGAAATTATAGAGGGGCCGGGGGAGAGAATCTGTTGTCTCATCATCGGCAGCAAGAAGCGGGGCTTGCTCGGCTCGTGACGCTCGTGCTCTGAGCGACCCTGGGTTTGAGCAAGTTCCGAGCTAACGTGGAACAACAGGACGTTCCACATATTCATGACTGATTGGTGTCATGCGTCGCAGCACTCAGCACATTTTACATGTATGATGAACGCATATATGCTCCTTAGTACATTTTAATTGAACGCAATTCTATTTCAAGCAAATTTCTGGAAGGCTTCATTGTCTGACAATATAATTGGCTGCCAAATGTGCAACGATCGCTGTGGTATATCGGAATGTGCCACGCGTATTCTAACGTAGCGCGTCGACGATCACCGCAATGGGTGCAGGCGGGTTGCATAAGCCGTAACGCGATATTGATTATCGGTGTATCTATCTATCTCTCTATCTTCCCGCCCGCCCGCCCATCTGTCTACTTATGTATCTATCTATATAACACACGCACACACACACACACACACACACACCCCCTTGTTCCTTTTTTTCTTTTCTTTTTTTTTTTACTGTTTCTCAGAGTGCGTGTCTTTTCGTAAAAAAAACTGCATTCTTGACCCCGCAGTATTTGCGAGGGTATATTATGCCTCACGAATGCCATGTCGTACAGCGAAGCATACGGCTCGATCGTACCAGCCAGTCATTCTATGACTTCGTGCTCTATATAAAAGAGCAGGGTTCGCCGACTGCACCCTAAGGAGGCCCGTAGCCAGGGGGTGGGGGACAACTTGCTCAACTTACGGAGTGTCATATGGATGCTTTTTATTGCGATAGCAATTATATGGACACTTCTACCGGATTTCTGCCGTCGTGGTCGCCGTCGCCGTCGTCTTGAGGTTCCCTATAGATTATATCTTCGCCGCGCGCCGTATGCCCGAGCGGAAGCGTGCGGGGACGCGCGCTATCACGGAGAGCGAACGCACTCAATCACCCACGCACAAGCAAGGAAGCGGGAAGCCAGCGCCGGAGGGAGCGCGGGGAGGGGGGGGGGGGCACTTCTACGCTGCCAACAACCGCGCTCGTCGCTCGTCCGCACCGTCTCTTATCTCCACACGGCTCTGACCTTTATGCGCCGTGCGTTCGCCGCTCAGTTTCCGTTGAAGCGATAGACCGCACGTACCTTGGCCCGCTGCTGCGGCGTATATATGCGCTTGCTGCCAGCGTTTTACAGTCGTTGTCTGCAGTCACTCAGTGTGATCTATTCATGTTTGTTTGTGCGCGCTCATACCACGCTTGTTCAATTAGTTAGTAATAGTCGGGCCACATTTTCCAACGCACGCTACACATGCAATGCTGCCCGGGTCGGCAGTGCAGCGCTACAGGTGTGTCCCTTCGCACGCGCTGCCCACGGGAAGCGCTTCTCATCAACACCACCGTTTCACACGCGCCTCCTCGTGGTCATCGAGTCTCTCTTCATGTCCGTCTACTTACGCCACAGCACACCTGCTTACTTAATCAGCTCATGTTTACTACAATTCATATTGCTACCAAAGCCGCTCACCTTACTTCGTATGGCATTGCTGTGTTGCTATCGCATTCATTGCTTCGCCCTTAGGGCGAAAATGTGACATTTTAACATAAAAAGTAGTCGCAGTTTCACCTGAAAGGTGAAGCATCAATTGCGATAGCAAATTTGTAGAGAGCTATACGGAGTTTGATAGTAGCTTTATCAGCTGTATAAACGTGGACATGCAGCAGCACCGGCAACACGCAGAAGTGTTGTCGACGCTGTCGGCGTTTCGCCCGCGTTCGCACAAAATGCGTGCGGCGTTGGTGACTGTTGCCGGAGCCTCTGATATAAATATGAACTTGGTGCCGCAGCTAAACGTCACCTCCCTCCCCCCCCCCCCCCCCCCCCCGGGGCCGTTCGCGCGTCGGAAGAAGGCGAGTTTGCTCTACATGTATGGTGATTGTTAAGGAGGAAAGAGACGCCTACTTCTGCAGCCCTTAAGGGAGCACGGCGCAGAACGCGCGTTTGTTGTCCGCCGTGCGTTCACTCCCCGTGAAAGCGCGCGTCCCTCGCGCCCTTTCACTCGCACATACAGCGTTCGGCGCGCGGCGACGATTTCATCTCCATTGACGTCATATGGAACCTCACGGCGACGGCGACGGCGGCGGCGACGACGACGGCAGAAATCTGCTTTGGAGTGTCCATATAATTGCTATCGCAATAAAAGGCACGGTGCCCTTCTCAGTGAGGTAGTTATTGTACATGCACTTGCTCACATCGCGATTAGATACGGCATTACGGTTTTCGCCTTCTGTTCAGAACGCTGGAAAAAGAGAACTGACCAGTTTACTAAAACTAAAATTTACTTAAAAGTGTTGCTTATGTTAGCTTACCACATGGAAATACCATTTTTCACTAATCAGGATTTTCAGCATTCCAGGACTTTTTGTTTTCTAAAACTAATTCTTTGCCACTGTTGGACTGCCGACTTTTAAGGTTGCCTATGTGGCTCCACGACTGTTGAGGGGACAAAGAGCGATGCACAGTGCTTTGTTCTTCCCCTAGATATGGTAAGGCAAAAAGATGTGCGTATATTACTGAGTGTTTTAAGGATTTATCGGGAGATTTCTTTTCTGTTACTTCAATAAAAAAAACTTTTGAAAAAGCTGTTAGCATCTTTATGAATTACGCTTGTGTTGGCGATTGTTTGGTAGTTTTGGCCAACTTCTCTGTTCTATAGTTTTTCTTATTACGTTGCCCGTTCATGCGCTGTGTTAAGTGTGTCTAGTCTAAACTTTGTCATTCTTTTTCTCTCGTTGACTGTACAACCACATCCCTGAAGCCGAATCTGCCGGGCCTAGTTAAACAGGCCTCTGTACACTTAAACAGGCCCGTTTATGTGTGTTGATGCCTTTTCGTACTGACCTAATAAAGATTATTATTATTGCGATAGCAATTATATGGACACTCAAAAGCAGATTTCTGCCGTCGGCGTCGCCGTCGCCGTCGGCGTCGCCGTCGCCGTCGCCGTCGCCGTGAGGTTCCGTATGACGTCATTTAAAGATGAAATCGTCGCCGAACGCTGTATGTGCGAGTGAAAGGGCGCGAGGGGCGCGTCTTTCACGGGGAGTGAACGCACGGCGGAGAACAAACGTGCGTTCTGCGCCGTGCTCGCTTAAGGGCTGCAGAAGTAGGCGTCTCTTTTCTCCTTTACAATCACCATATATGTAGAGCAAACGCGCCTTCTTCGGACGCGCGAGAGGCCGTGGGGGAGGGGGTGGGAAGGGAGGCGACGTTTAGCTGCGGCACCAAGTGCCTATTTATATCAGAGGCTCCAGCAACAGTCACCAACGCCGCACGCATTTTGAGCTAACGCGGGCAAAACGCCGATGGCGTCGACAACAGTTCTGCGTGTTGTTGCTACCAAAGCCGCTCACCTTACTTCGTATGACATTGCTGTGTTGCTATCGCATTCATTGCTTCGCCCTTAGGGCGAAACTGTGACATTTTATTATTATTATTATTATTATTATTATTATTATATTATTATTATTATTATTATTATTATTATTATTGCGATAGCAATTATATGGACACTCAAAAGCAGATTTCTGCCGTCGGCGTCGCCGTCGCCGTCGCCGTCGCCGTGAGGTTCCGTATGACGTCATTTGGAGATGAAATCGTCGCCGCGCGCCGAACGCTGTATGTGCGAGTGAAAGGGCGCGAGGGGCGCGTCTTTCACGGGGAGTGAACGCACGGCGGAGAACAAACGCGCGTTCTGCGCCGTGCTCGCTTAAGGGCTGCAGAAGTAGGCGTCTCTTTTCTCCTTTACAATCACCATATATGTAGAGCAAACGCGCCTTCTTCGGACGCGCGAGAGGCCGTGGGGGAGGGGGAGGGAAGGGAGGCGACGTTTAGCTGCGGCACCAAGTGCCTATTTATATCAGAGGCTCCAGCAACAGTCACCAACGCCGCACGCATTTTGAGCTAACGCGGGCAAAACGCCGATGGCGTCGACAACAGTTCTGCGTGTTGTTGCTACCAAAGCCGCTCACCTTACTTCGTATGACATTGCTGTGTTGCTATCGCATTCATTGCTTCGCCCTTAGGGCGAAACTGTGACATTTTTATTATTATTATTAATGGCGCCCAGTAAGGACGCATGCTTGCTCTGCTCGTGCCCTTTTTTCAGAAAACAGCAGTTCTTTCGCTGTGAAAAGTGTGAAAAACGTGTGCATGCGAAATGTGTGACCTGGCCAGACGACGAACTGGATCTTTTGAAGTCGGGATCGCGCTCCTTTTGCTGCAATTTGTGCGAGTTAACTCAGCAGGGTGTTAAGCTTAGCGACAACGACCCGACGGCGTGCTCCCCGCAGCTTTCCCTTTCCCAAACTGGTTCCCCCTTCTCCTCTTGTGCCCCACCGGGTGACCTTGACGGCAGCATGGCAGGTCTGCGTCGCCTCCTCCTCGACGCGCTGGAGGGAATCTCGTTCCTGAGCGAAGAAGTTTCCCAACTCCGAGAGGAGAATGAACGCCTTCGTAAGGACCATTCCCGCGGCGTGGAGCAACCGACCCAAGTCGTCGCCTCCCTTCGAGCGGAGGGTCGTTGCCTGCGCGACGAGCTGTCGCGACGTGCAACTGCCATGCCTGTGAAGACACCTGCCGACTCCGGAAAGTCATCCACCCTTACTACTTCTTGTACTCCTGCCTCAACGCGAGCTAATGTTCCTGTGTTACAACGCACTGCTGAACGACAAGATGTTGTTTCCCCACGTGACTTCGCTTCGTCCACTGAAAAAGCACCCGAGACTACAAAAAAAAACGAGAGTCCTGCCTCGATTGGAGCGCGAAAGACTTTGACATTATCTGTAGCTCAACGGCAGCACCGACCTAAGGCTATTTTTGTGTCTAATTTCAGCTATGAAACAACCTCTTCCGACCTGACCAACCACTTAAAGTCCTTGAACATTTCTCCCCTCTCCTACCGGCGACTTAGAACTAAATATCAATCGTATTCTTCTTTTCATGCAGCCGTCGGTGAAGAAGCCCTTAAGCGCCTGAACGACCCGTCAATGTCGCCAATGGGTTGCTTGTTCAAGCCGTTCCGTGGTGTGCTACACGATGACATGATCCATGCTACTGAAATAACAACCCCCAAGAATCAAAGTGGCGTGTAAGTTGGACATTTTTTACCAAAACGCTCGTGGACTTCGCACCAAAGCACGTGAATTTTTTTGCAATGTAATCTCATTTTCTTCTCCTATTTTTGTTATTTCTGAAACTTTGCTGTGTGGTGACATTTCGTCTTCAGACTTCTTTTCACCGCACTACAACGTCTTCCGCAGTGACCGGGACTTCAGTTGATCTCAACAAAAAGGTGGTGGCGTGCTGATTGCAGTTAACAATTCACTGAAATGTGTACGGCGCATCGATATAGAAAGTGTACGGGAGTCGATATGGCTAGAAGTCAGCCTAGCCCGATGTGAAAAGTTGTTGATTGGATCGTTCTATGTACAGCCGAATATTTCCCCTGTTTTGTATGATGATGTCATCTCTTCCATTGAAAGTGTAATATCCTCCCATAGTAAGCACAAAGTAATTCTTCTTGGTGATTTTAATACACCAGGTATTGATTGGAACGCACTTAGATATTCTCATTACAATCATTACACAGACAAGAAATGCAGCCTGTTGTTGGACTTTCTGTCTTTCTGTTCCCTTCAACAGCATAACTTAATCACCAATTCCTGTGGCAACGTCTTAGATCTTTGCATCTCGAATGCTCAGGTTTTAGATGTCTCTCGTTCCGAAATTTTCCTTGTGCGTACCGATAAGTTCCGTCCGCCACTAAAGATAACTGCCTCTATGTCAGCACTAAGGCAGAGCTACTCCAGTGGCGTAAATGAATCCCCACGCTTTGCTTTCGAGCGTGGTGATTATCTTGGTTTATATAATTCCTTGTCCACCACCGACTGGTAACTGGTTACAGACAAAAGCAATGTTAATGACCAAGTAGATCAGTTTACAGAGCTTGTTCTGAGCTCTGTAATACATTCCCCAGTACAGGCCTAGACGCTCTAGATATCCCCGCTGGTTTTCGTCTGAACTCATAATTGCCCTAAAGCATAAAGATCGCGCACACCGACAATCCAGAATTCCGTTGCCTAATGAGTACAGAGAAGAATTCCGCTTTTTTCGGGCTCTCTGTAAACGTCTCTATACGCGGGATCAAGATTCATATATGGCATTCTTGGAAAATAGCGCCTCCGACCGGCCGGCGGAATTTTGGAAGTATATCCATAAGCGCTCCAATAAACATGGAGAGGCTTTTCGCTTACTTGACTCTAGAGGGGCAGAAGTCCAAGCAGTCGCGGATTGTTTTGCAGCCCATTTCTCTTCCTTATATTAAGATGCAGGTTTCAACGCTGGTGTCAGTCAGCAGCACACGACGGTTCCTACATCTAGTGCGGTGCTGTTTGATGAAAAGCTTGTCCACGAATGCCTTAAGCGCTTGAAGCATTCCCTATCCTGCGGCCCTGATGGCATCCCCTCCGCAATTCTAAAAGCTTATGGCAGTATATTTGCTCCAGTATTAACATCTATATTTAGTAACTCTTTGACTACTTCCACTTTCCCTCACATGTGGAAAACTGCTGCTCGTATTTTTCCTGTATTTAAGTCTGGATGTATATCAGATGTCTCGAATTATCGCCCAATTTCTCTTCTCTGTGCTACGTCCAAGATTTTTGAGCTTGCTCTTCACAACATATTGTCTTTTACTGTGAAGAACTCGCTCATTCCGAATCAGCATGGATTTCTCACCGGCCGCTCCACTATCACAAATCTCGCAAGTTTCATGACACAGATCTCCACGCCAGTACTTCAAAGGGGGCAAGTTGACACCATTTACTGTGACCTCAGCAAGGCTTTTGATGTAGTGAGCCACTCGCATGCTTCTGATCAAGCTTACGCACTACGATGTTGACTCGTCAGTTGTGAATCTCTTGCGCAGTTATCTTCTTGGTAGATCCTGTTATGTTAACGTCAATGACCAAACGTCTTCTTCTTACATCGCAACTAGCGGCGTCCCTCAAGGATCAGTATTAGGACCACTCCTTTTTTTAATTTTTATTAATGACGTTCTTTCTGTTATTCGGAACTCTTCTTTCCTTCTATATGCCGATGACATCAAGCTTTTTAAGAAAATTCGCACTGTTGATGACTGTCGCTGCCTGCACTCTGACCTGTTTTCCTTTTCTAAATGGTGCAAGGATAATAACCTTACCTTGAATGCTGCTAAGACCAAAGTCATGACTTTCACACGCAAAACAGCAAGTATTTCTTTTTCTTATTCTGTAGATTCTGTGCCGTTGTGTAAGGTCTGCGAGATCAATGATCTTGGTGTACTTTTTGATGTAACCTTACACTTTTCGGCTCACACTAAACGTGTTGCAATGCGGGGTATGCGCTATCTTGGTTGTGTATGCAGACTATCGAGGGAATTCAAGTCTCCTACACCGTTCCGCAAATTATACACAGCAATCTGTCTTCCTCAACTCTAATATGCGTCGGTCGTCTGGAACGGCTCTTCTAGATCCAACAGTGACATTATAGATCGTGTCCAGAAAAAGTTTCTAAGCATATATAATCACCGCTTTGCAAACCTGGACATTGCACCCTGTACTAGCACTGTTGGATTGTTGGCATTGCCCTCACTTCGCGACCGACGTAATCGCGCTGACCTCCTGTTTCTCTTTGAACTCCTTCACGGTAACCTCACGTGTCCCGGACTTCTCAGCTGTGTCATGTTCCGTATCCCACGCAAGATCACCAGAGAACATAGACCTTTGCATGTTCCTGCCTGTCATCACGAACACTCAACTGTCCACAGAATACAGAATCTTTATAACGCTTACTTTCGTGAACTTGATATCTTTCATAACTCCTTGTCATCGTTCTTTTCCGAGCTTTGCCTTTTGTTATAATGTCATGTATTGTTCAATTGCCCTTCTCCTCCTATTTCTTTTGTATTTACTTTGCGCTCTGTTGTCGGTACTCTCTTCTTTTCACAATTTTTATTTCTATTCATTTATTTGTTAATGGTTTTTCCCAGTGTCTTGTTTTTGGTTTGTAATGTATGCGTGCGCCAGCACTCAGACCTTAGGGTTGTTCCTGGGCACGTTAAATAAACATGATTGAATGATTGTTGTTGTTGTTGTTGTTGTTGTTGTTGTTGTTGTTGTTGTTGTTGTTGTTGTTGTTGTTGTTGTTGTTGTTGTTGTTGTTGTTGCTGTTGTTGTTGTTGTTGTTGTTGTTGTTGTTGTTGTTGTTGTTGTTGTTGTTGTTGTTGTTGTTGTTGTTGTTGCTGCTGCTTCTGCGAGAAGTTTATGCTTGTGTGTGGCACCGGCTGCTCCTAATTGATAGATGTGCCCCAAATGATGTAAAAGTTTTAAACAAAAAAACTAAAACCAAATATATACCCAAATTTTGAGCGCTTGCAGGGAGCAGCCATCTTGTACTGGGGACTGCGGGAACAGGTGAAGAGAGGGTTACCGCGCAACATGCACCAGGCGCGCATGCGCGACCCGCAGTTCCTGCACCGACAATGTGGTGACCGAGGTCGACATTATTTAGGCGTGCGAGAGCACAAGAAAGTTCTGGTCTATAGCAACAACACCTGGGGTTCTTTACCGTGCAATAGAGCGCAAGCACACGGGCGTTTTGTGCATTTCGCCTTCATCGAAATGCGGCCGCCGCGGCCGGGATTCGATCCTGTGACGCCGTGCTTAGCAGCGCAACGCCTGAACCCTGAGCCACCGCGAGCCCTTCACTCCAGAACAAAAAGAACAAGAAGATAGCTACAACAGTTCCAAAGTTCACACACACAGACACACGATGAAAAATCGCAAAATTCATAAGCAAATGTGGTTATGTTAAACACAGGAGCGAACCTGCTCGCGAGAGAATGTGCATAAGTTCTACAGGGTGAACCAATCGGGAAAGTTGTACGTGTACGAACCTGTTTAGGCACGCAACAAAAAAGAAAAGAAAGAAAGAACAAATAAAAAAGAAGTTGAAGGGGATATTAGTAATCTGCGACGCCATGCAGTGTGCGAGACAAATCGTGAATAATTTGTTGTCCTTTCGCCGATGTGAGCGCCGCGTTTTCCCGCAGAACGAGTCAGCTGCGATTGAGTTGCTCATTACTGGAATAGGTATACTCAGTACTGAGAGTATGCCAGGATCAATGAGCGGATATTTTAGGGAGATTCAGGCCAGCCTGCGGGCTTATTGGTTATACGTTTTTTTCAAAAGAACATATCTTTTCCTCGCAAAACGGAAAAAGTTATACAATAAATAATATTTGGGATATGATTAGGCCCGTGCCATTATATGGATCTATCTATATGGGAGGCCAAGAACAAAATGTTCTGAGGTAAGCAAAAAAGAAAAAAAACTTCGGTGGGGCGCGAAAATCCACGGGTATTTTTGAAAGTATGGAGGTTTTACTAACCGTGGGCAACACGAGAGCATGCGAGAAACCAGAAAAAAAATTTGGTTTTTCTACACTGCTTGGAGGGAGTGCATACTTTTGGGACATGTTGCAAACACTAAAGAAACAGCTGTGGTTAGACTCGCAAAGAAACCGGTATATCTAGCCGCAGAAACCGAAGACGGTCATCCATTCGATGTAATCATGTTAACAGGCCTCCACTGTTTAGTTCGTGCGTGCATGGCGGGTTTTCATTATGACCAAGCGTCCAGCGCGTCTGCTTTTTTGCATCAGTATCACCAAGCTTGTAGAAGTGATAAAGGCGCAGGAAGCAGTTTTGCTGATTGGCTGTCCAGAAAGTAACCCCTAACAACTTTCATAAAAAAATTTCAAGTGCCAGAGTGAGCCAAGGCGTGGCAGACCACGTGTCTTGTATGCCTTTAATGTGTCTGTCGGTTAAAAGTATGATGGTGTTTGATGTGACGTCAAAGGCAGGTAATAAAGAAAGAAAAATTGCCTAGGTGGTTTAACAGGTACAGCATCAAGCAGGGAGAGAGAGAGAGAGAGAAAGAAATAGAGACACAGAGAGAAGCAAAAAAGAGAGAAAGATAGACACAAAGAAAGAGAGAGAAAGAGAGAAATAAAGGGAAACACCGATAGAGAAAGGGAGAAAGAGAGAGAGGCGGGGTATAAACCCGGGTATTAATGGTCCGAAGG
Source organism: Dermacentor silvarum (assembly GCF_013339745.2). Taxonomy (NCBI): domain Eukaryota; kingdom Metazoa; phylum Arthropoda; class Arachnida; order Ixodida; family Ixodidae; genus Dermacentor; species Dermacentor silvarum. The sequence continues at coordinate 57,082,405 of NC_051163.1, read as the reverse complement.
CCAGCGTCATGCCCACTACACTATACACCTAAGCTTGCAGAGCTCTGCTGTTTCATCAGGTTTCACAAGCGTGGAACTGGCTTAATTCTTTTTATCTGTTTACACGGTCCCAAACGAGGCGAGACCGAGGCGTACCTGCCGGCAGCGAAGTGCCTGGTAAGGAGTAAAGAATGCTTGGCATTAAAAAAAATAATGGTACCACACTAGAATGAGATTGCACGTCAATAAAATATCATCGGTTCATCGCGTAGTCTATGTCTCAAGAGACCTGTTCTCTTCAACTCACCGTTTCAAGTATCGCGGTAACCATTCATGTTTCCGTTTGAATGAAGCAGGCCTGTGAGTCTTTGGTGAGTTCGAGCACAAAAGTGGTCTTCTTGTACTCCGTCTGGCGTCTTAGATACCCGTGAATCTGTAATGAAAAAGAGCTGTCTTGTCGTATTGTTGCCACACACGAAAGCCAGACAGAACGCGAAGATATGCACCAGGGGAAATGTAGATGTGAGTAGTGGCAAAACATGAGCGATGGCTTCGGTTAATTATATAGATAAAGAGAGGAAAACACACAAACCCACAAGAAACAAGGAAAAAGACGAACCCATCCGAACTGTTGAACTATATACGTCGTGGCAAAGCGAGGTGTCGAACGGCATCTGAACCCTGAAATCAACGAGACGTTCGAAAGCCGTGTGCTTGTACTTTTTCCATGCAGATGGAACACTTACGGCGTGTTGCGGATCGCAGGCAGCGTCAGCTCTTCGCAATCGTGTCGCTACCGGAGATGGCAATTGGTGTCCATAATTAAATATCCACGTGCGCATGAACCACTACCACTCAGCTGAACTTCCTTTCTTCTTGATGTGTACTATAGTACTAACAGTAGTACACAGGAGTCCGCCACATGGCAGGCCGGGACACAAGCAATTCGCCTACAACCCGACCACGAAACGAGCCTCAATTGTCTGCGCATGTGCAGGGAGGCAATCAGCGCTTAAACTCTGCGTGCGAACAAAGCGCCCTAACGTTTCCATGGCCTATATCGTGCGCAGAAAACAATTATTAGTGGGACACGCTTCGATTTCGCGTCAGCGAATTCGCTGCACAACTTGCGGCGCACGTGTACGGCATCTGACCTGACAGGATCCACATCGGCGTATCAGAACGCAGAAGCGCATGCGCTTTCTCGAAACGCAAATTCGTTTAAGGGCCGATCTTGCCCGGACAAGTCGCAGGTGTTGTGAAGCGATGATACGGGCTTTAGAGTCCGTCATCGTTCAAGATCTCGTAGACCATTTTCTTGGCATCCTTATCAGATGGTGTCAGGAAGTTTTCGCACGACACTTGCAACTGCCGTATCGCCTGTTGACCCACGCTGGTCCCTTGAGGTATAGCTGAGCTAGGCCACGCTGGCGAAGGGAATACAAAAAAAAACTGTGGCTCCAATCCACGCTGTGAAGGTGGTTGGACAGCGAAGTTGTAAACGACACCCACAACGATGAACCATTGTGACGTCACTTGAATTCACACGCGTGGCTCTACAAAGAGTGAACCAGAGACAAGTGAAATGTACTTAACCGCACCCTTTACTACTTCACAACGACATTATATTCACGCTGTTCTTCTGGCGTCTATACTTTCCGTGGTCTACCCGTGGAAGCCTGGAATGAACTGAATGAGTTCCTAGACCATGGTGACGTCACTACGTGATTTCGATGCTGTTGGTTACTTCTTCACTCGGAGTAGCTTATGCAACCGTAATCTTTACCGGGAAACACACGCGAGAGAAGGAACTTGCTTCGCATTGTTCGCAGACGTCATTAGCATGCATTCTACGGTTTGCACTTCACAGGAGGATTTTGAATGACGTCAGCCCCTTTCTAAGCAGCTGCAAACAGAATCTTTACCGGAAAGCGTCGGAGGGCCTTATCATCCATCATGTGGTTTTGATGCTTGTTTTTGTTTTTTTGTTTTTTTTTTTCTTTTCAAAACGAGTGCTGAGCTGTATGCTGTATGCCTGATTTCAAAGATTATATGCTGTTTGTATTCAATTTTTAGCCTGGTGTTTCTTGCTTACGCGAACTACACGAAAATTTCCTTGGCTGCTAGAGGTATATACAGGTTCGCTGTAAAATCGTGACAACGCCCGAGTGAACACGATAAGCGCCCGTGCGTAGGCACTGGTCTAAACATACTTTTATCGAGCCCGTCTTTTGCTTGACTTTCTTAGTTTACGCTAGAAAAGCTAGCCGTAGCTTTAACGGTCATGTTTAATAATTTATACAATCTATCGGCGTTATTGCGAAAAGATGATACTATCGCCGTGAACAAGGAGATACGGAGAGGCCCTCGAATACCACATTAAAAAGTGAAGAAAAAAGAAATTGCTTGTGCTGATAACACAATTCTACGGTGTGCAGTATACGTCATTTTGTCGATCAAATACTTGGAAATCGAGCTGCCAAGACATTTCCCGTCATTTACTGTAATACCTTTAATTTTTTTAATGCTGCCCACTGAGTTACGCTGCTGCAGTGTGGTGAAGTCCGACAGATAGCCGAAGGCGCAATGTAAAGAATTTCTGCATCCGTCATATCGTGAACCTCGATGCCTAGGAGGTCGCCTGCAATGGCACATTCCATTGGAAGAAGCGCCGAAAAGGAAATTAGCGACTTCTGTCACAATGTATTTTTGAATTCAAGTTAAATATAAGTTGCCTTTTGCTGAACTTGCTTAGCCAACTCTATGGCGAACGGTTGGCGCGCGCGACCTTTATAACGAAGTGACAACGAAGTACTTTGGAGGTCCAAATGAGGCATTTCGATGTAAATGCGTTTGAAATATCATTTGCACCAGACAAGGGCTTTCAGACCGCAAAAGGACGGATCACGCAGCCATTTTAAACAACGGTTTTCAACAACTGTTCTACAAGTGGTGTCGACAGAAACGAGAAAGACGGCCTACCAGGTGGACGAAGGGCCGTGGCAAGTCGGCACCACCACTTGCAGCCACCACTGTGACCACCAACGCGGTGCCACCCCACGACATCGTGGAACAGGAAGGCGAGGTGGCCAGCTCGCAGACGATCTCCAGCAAGACGCGCACCGTTGATACTGTCACGGTATGGCCGCGTAGCCGCAGTGTTGCTGGCATTGATTTGAATGCTGTAAATGACAACGAGGGTGTTACAGTGCAACCCCGATACCGCCGACTTGTGTTAATTCGACACTGACAAGACCGCTGAAATTGGTAAAATTGTCCGACGGGCTGAATTAAGCAAGAGGCTGAAAAAAAAACAACGAGACGCACTGCTGAATCATTTGGCAGTGTTAGACCCGAATCGCATACGCGACCACTTTTATGAGTTCTATGAATTTTATGAATACGCATCACCTTTTATGAGTTCTGAGTACAACACCAACGTGTCGTAGTAGTAGTGGTCATAGTAGTAGTTGTAAAAGTTGTAGTGGTAGTAGCAGTTGTTGTAGTTGTAGTAGAAGTGGTAGTAGTAGTAGTAGTAGTAGTAGTAGTAGTAGTAGTAGTAGTAGTAGTAGTAGTAGTAGTAGTAGTAGTAGTAGTAGTAGTAGTAGTAGTTCTTGTAGTTGTTGCAGTACAGTCGTTGTTGTAGTAGTTGTCGTTGTCATTGTCGTTTTTGGTGTCGTCGTCATCTTCGTTGTCGTCGTCGTTGTCCGTTTCAAAAGATGGCTTGTACAACTGAGAAACACACCAAAATGTCGCCCTTGAGGTCATCTCCGTGACAACATAGATTTACCTTGACGTCTGCTGTCCGTATACCGCTCGGGCCAGCGCATGATGCACCACGGTGTGGTTTGCGCGCAGCTGCTCTTCAGCATCGCTAGCTGTGCTCACGCCAGCAGCAGAAGCTGCAGAACATTGCCCTGCTGCTCCGGCAGATGCGACTGAGCACAGCGTGACAGTGCTTCGGCTTGGCCTTGTCACTTTTGGAAGCGAACGCACTGCGCGTCTCTTGAGCCCTACTAATTGCTCTGAGCGCAGGGCACGCACGTACGCCGTCGATACCCGGACAGGACGGCGGCGGCAGCGCCAACGCGCCTCAGGTGTTCCTATATTTGCTATCGCAGTAAAGTTAAGTCTTGTTGACTTCACGGGGTTCCGAGCCACGAGTACCTCTAACACCACTTCAACAAACACTGGCTGAAAGAGTGCTTAGTTTTGCAGGTAAATGTGACAAATTGCGCATTTAGTATTTCCCTACGCTATTGTTCTAGACATTACTTTAAAAAACGCGTGCCTGAAACAAAAATTTCCATAAATATTCCTGATTCTTTCCAAATGTGCTTATGTTCTCAAAATATTCCATCGAGGACTTCAGACATCGCCAGAGGGATATTGCAGGTTCCCTAATGTGACATGCACGAACGATCGCTTGGTGAGCTTTGGCTCCAGTCGCAGAGACAACGCGCTGCATGTAGGGACCACGTGTGTTATTAACGTGGCGGTTGATGCAGGCCTGCCGGTCTTCCGAAGGAGGGCATTATCATCCAATGACCGCACGACAATGCCGACGGTGCAAACCAGAGTAACCATTTAATTGCTGTTGCAAAATAAAAAAAGAAATAAAGAAGAGCGTGGCGTCACAGAGCCGATGTTGTAATCACTCAGAAAGCTAAATTATTGCACCAAATTAAGGCGATGGATTATTAAAGCAAAGCTTTCTATGTCTCACTAATTCTTCCGTGAGCGCCGAAAAAACGCACTGCGGGAAAGCCAACTTACAGAATGGAACTATCTGCGCGTTTGCGCACCCAAATCGTAGAACAGAATAGTTTACATTGGCAGTTGCACCGATAAGAACAACGGAAATTGAACGCCACGCTACCCATACGAACTGTATATATCTGCATTGCACTACCCGAGTCATGCAATGCATTCCCGGCCGTCACTATGGATAGGCCGCGGGTGCAGCTCACGGCAGAAGAGGCTGCCGTACGTGAACATAAGCGCGAGCGCGATCGTGTAGGTAAGGCCGATCCCGTGTATCGGCAACGGCATGCAGTCCGTGAAAGTGTGAGTGTGTGCGTGTAATCGAATGGCTACATGATCTAAAAAATAAAGGCTATGCAACTTAACGAAATGTGCCTTCATTCAGCTTCAGCGTTCAAAAAGTACAATCCTAAACAAGCAATCAAATCACGTATGCATTGCATCAGGTCGCTCAGAATTTCTTGGCTTCGTTGCGTGGTCGTTGGCTTTCAACTTTGACTTTGATTCAGTTTGCATGGTCAAAATCTTAGCGTTCAACCATCTTTCATTAAGAAAGGGGTTTTCATTTATTTAACATGAATATCGACAATTCGGGAAGAATAATATGGAATGTTACGAATAAAGATGTGCTTAGATTTAGGTGCACGTTAAAGAGCCCCAGGTGGTCTAAATTCCGGAGTCCCCCACTACGGCGTGCCTCATAATCAAATCGTGGTTTTGGCACGTAAAACTCCACAATCTAACACAATCTAAGCGAATAAAGAGAGAGTCACCGAAATTGCAAAAGCCTGAAGGCGCCATACGGCTTTCAAGGAAGTTCAACACTAATTATAGCGAAGTTGCTCTAATCAAAAAGTTGGAAAGTGATTCAAACTCTTGTTGAAGTCGATGGAAGACAATGTCTTCCTGGTCGAGTGGGGGTTAAGAATGGGATGTATAAGCCGTACAATTTATTGTGAGCCGCGCTTGGAGCGGCGACGTTTGACCGACGTGAACGAGATGCTGAATCGCCTTCCAACTTCTTGTCTTCATGATCATCAGTTATCACTACCGTTATTATTGCGATAGCAATTATATGGACACTCAAAAGCAGATTTCTGCCGTCGGCGTCGCCGTCGCCGTTGCCGTCGCCGTGAGGTTCCGTATGACGTCATTTGGGGAAGAAATCGTCGCCGCGCGCCGAACGCTGTATGTGCGAGTGAAAGGGCGCGAGGGGCGCGTCTTTCACGGGGAGTGAACGCACGGCGGAGAACAAACGCGCGTTCTGCGCCGTGCTCGCTTGCTGCAGAAGTAGGCGTCTCTGTTCTCCTTCACAATCACCATGTATGTAGAGCAAACGCGCCTTCTTCCGACGAGCGAGAGGCCGTGGGGGAGGGGGAGGGAAGGGAGGCGACGTTTAGCTGCGGCACGCAGTGCTTATTTATATCAGAGGCTCCGGCAACAGTCACCAACGCCGCACGCATTTTGAGCGAACGCGGGCAAAACGGCGATGGCGTCGACAACAGTTCTGCGTGTTTCCGATGCTGCTGCATGTCCAAGTTTATACAGCTGATAAAGCTAATATCATTACTCCGTATAGCTCTCTACAAGTTTGCTATCGCAATTGATGCTTCGCCTTTCAGGTGAAACTGCGACAACTTTTTGTCATCGTCGCCATTACCATCATCAAAATCCTAATACAATATAGATTTACCTTGACAAATGCATACCGCTCGGGCCATGGCATGATGTACCACGGTGCGGTTAGCGCGCAGCTGCTCAGGCAGCATTGCTAGCTGTGCGCGGCACACAGCACTTAAGCCAGCATGCTGAACGCTGCCCTGCTGCTCCGGAAGATATCCGACTGAGCGCGGCGTGACGCTGCGACGGCTGGGCTTTGTCACTTTTCCAACCAAACACACTGCGTGTCTTTTGTGGGCGTCATTGGTATACGAGCGCGGGCCACGCACATGCACCGTCGATATCTGGGCAGCACGGCGGCGGCGGCGCCAACGTGCCTCGGGTTGTCCTATCATTAGTTATCGCAGCAAATGTGAAGTCTTGTTCACTTCAAGGGGTTCCGAGCCACGTGTAGCTCTAACAACACTTTAACAAAGACTAGCTCAAATAGTGCTTAGTTTTGGCAGGTAAATATGGCAAATTGCGCATTTAGCATTTTCCTTCGCTGCGTTTTTCGACATTACTTAAAGAGACGCGTGTCTGAAACAAATATTTCCATATATATTCCTAATTTTATCGAAACCTGGTTATGTTCTTAAAATATTTAGTCGAGGACTTAGATATCGCCAGAGTGATGTTGCAGGTTCCTTAATGTGGCGTGCACGAACGATCACTCTAAGCTTTGGCTCCATTCGCAGTGACGGAATCGTTGCAATCGTACAATGGGGTATTAGATAGAACCACGTGGTGTTATTAATGTGGAGGTTGTTGCAGGCCTGCGTTTCTTGCGAACGTCTGACGCTGTGTGAGTGATGATGATGATATATGGATTTTATTGGCGCAAGGGCCAGGGATGACCAAAGAGCGCCAAGAAAGGTAGTATGAAGCAGTCCATGAAGTGGTAAATGGCAGATGGTGATTGCACATGGGCTGTATAGGGGCCTAAAACCTACGATGTAAATGACGTAAAATATATAGACACTAAAATAATGAGAATGACAAGTGATATGGGCTATGATCATAAAACATACTCTATGTCTGAATAATACAATAAAATTTGACAACCCAATGGCACAGCTGCCTCACCAGTGCCCTTGAGCGCAAGGGCCCAGAGGCTTGTGCCTTACAGTACTACTATCGCAGCTGCACCCTCTATAGAGAGGGCTTGCTACGAATCTCTTGGGCTAATAACGTGCAACACAACATCGTTTAAGAAATTAAGCACCGCTTTAGACCCGAAGAGTGGTTCTGCGCCAAGAAATAGTGCGGGATGAAGGGGGATACACTGCTGGTAAGCTTGAGGAAAATGCTTTTTTCGTTCAGGTTCCGCTTCCCGACACTCCACCAAGACGTGGAGGACGGTCAGCCTCTCGCCACATCTACCACAGCTAGGAGGTTCAGCACCAGTTAAAAGATAAGAATGGGTACCATAGGTGTGCCCTATTCTCAGTCGGCAAAAGAGCACATCACATCGTCGTGATTTTGATAGTGGCGACCAATTCCCTAACTGGGGTTTGATTGCATGCAGCTTATTCAAGGTTTCGGTATCCCACAAGTGTTGCCAATGGCTCCTGAGCTTTTTACGAAGGAATGGCTGTAGGTCTGTGGCTGGGACTGCTATGGAGAAACTGCTAGCTTTCGTTACCGTGGCTTTAGCCATTTCATCTACTAGTAAATTTCCTTCGATGCCTCTGTGCCCAGGCACCCAGCATAATACAACATGTTGGTTTGACATGTAGGTTCTGCATAGCAGTGCATAAAAGTCGTTGTTTATAGGATTTTTATGTTTGTGTATTGATTTTAAAGTTTTCACTACACTTAAGGAGTCTGTGAATATAATGGCTTTTGTGAGATTTGTTTTTCTAATATGTTTCACAGCCGCCATCACTGCATAAGCTTCTGCAGTGAAGATGCTGGTTTCCGGGTGCAGGACGTCGGATTCTGAAAATGACGGACCAGCAGCTGCATATGATACGCCGGAGTGTGACTTCGATGCGTCTGTGCAGAATTGTGGACAAGAATACTTACACTGGAGTTCAAGGAACTGCATACGAATGTGTACTTCTGAAGCGTGTTTCGTGATTTCCTCAAATGATAAGTCACACACTATCTCCTGCCACAGCCATGGCGAAAGCGGCTTTGCTGGAGCCATTATTTCATGTGTAGGGAGCGGAATACCCATGTCCTCACTCAGTTTCCTTACACGCAGTGAAAAGGGCTGTCTCACTGAAGGTCGGTTTTGAAAAAGTATACTAGACGTTGTATCGTTTATCGTTGAATAGCATGAATGTTCACAGTTGGAACTTACTTTCAGAAAGTATAAGAAACTAGAGTATGTCCTCTGCAGTTCAAGAGACCACACATCTGATTCTACATACAGGCTCTGTATGGGACTTGTTCTGAAGGCACCGGTCGCGAGGCGGATACCTAGATGGTGCACAGGATCTAGCATCTTCAGAGCGCTGGGTGAAGCGGATTGGTAGACTATAGCACCGTAGTCTAACCGCGACCATATAAGGCTTTTGTGCAGAGTCATGAGGCACTTCCTGTCACTACCCCACGTTGTGTGCGACAGGATTTTAAGGATATTTAGCGTCCTTAGGCATTTACCTTTAATGTGCTTTATGTGAGAAATAAAGGTAAGCTTTGAATCTAGTATGACGCCTAAGAATTTGTGTTCTGCATTCACAGGAACGCGTTCTCCATGGAGTTCAATAATGGTCTCTGGGACCAAGCATCTTTTTCGTGTAAACAGGACACAGGAGCTCTTTTGGGGATTGAGCTTAAATCCATTCTCATTAGCCCACTTAGACAGTTTGTTCAGGCCTAGCTGAACTTGTCGCTCACAGATGGACAGGTTACATGACTTGAATCCTATCTGCACGTCATCAACATATGCGCAATAAAATAAACTTCGCGGAATACAGGAGCGCAATGAATTCATTTTGACAATAAAAAGGGTGCAACTAAGGACGCCACCCTGAGGCACTCCAGTTTCCTGGACAAATTGCCTAGACAAAATGTTTCCAATTCTAACACGGAATGTCCGGTTAGAAAGGTAGCTTTCAATTAAGCTAAACATGTTTCCACGGATTCCCATTTCGGAAAGGTCTCTTAATTAATATTCCGTAACGCCAGGTAGTATCGTATGCTTTTTCCATATCGAGGAATACCGATAGAAAGAATTGTTTATGAATGAAGGCATCACGAATAATGCCCTCAATGCGTACGAGATGGTCAGTCGTCGACCGGCCTTCCCTAAAGCCACACTGGCACGCATCAAGCAGTTTGTTCGATTCCAGAAAATGTAGAAGACGGCGATTAACCATCTTTTCGAAAAGCTTACAAAGGCAACTCGTAAGCGCTATTGGGCGGTAGCTTGTTACAGAGGAGGGATCTTTACCCTGCTTCAGAACTGGAATAACAACAGCTTGTTTCCATGCAGCTGGAAGGTACCCGGCAGTAAAAATTTTATTAAAAAGTACTAGGAGCGTCCTTAATGTGTCTGTGTGGAGGTTTTTAATCATGTCATACATTATTCTGTCGGCCCCCGGGGCAGAACTTTTACACATGTTCAAAGAAGCTTTTAACTCAGCGATACTAAAAGGAAGGTTATAAGCGTTGTTCTTTGTGCACTTGCGGTCGAGTGCCTTGCGTTCAGCTATCTGTGCTTAAGAAATGATTCGGAGTACTGGGTCGAGCTCGACACACGCTCAAAGTGTTCACCGAGAGCATTCGCCTGGTCCTCCAAGCCGTTCCCTTGTTCATTGACAAGCGGTAATGGGTGGGTTTCCTGCCCCTTTAGCCTTCTAAGGCCATTCCATACTTTAGACTCTTGTGTGTAAGATGTTATGCCAGACAGAAACCTCTCCCAGCTAGCCCTCTTTGCTTGTCGCCGCGTCCGTCTTCCCTGTGATTTTGCCAGTTTAAATTCTATGAGATTTTCCGCAGTCGGGGAGCGACGGAGTACACCCCACGCTCTGTTCTGTTTCTTTCGTGCCAGTCTGCACTCCTCATTCCACCAGGGGACCTGTCTTTTACCTGAGAGACCTTTTGTTTGTGGAATGAATTTTTCCGCTGCGTCGATTATAAAACCAGTAAAATACGCTACTGCGTCTTCAATATTAAAATTGTTCATAAAATCTTCTGATAAGTATGTTGACTCTTTAAAACTTTTCCAATCAGCGGACGGTATTTTCCAACGGGGGGCGTGGGGTGGACTATCATGTTCCTGTATTAGGTTAAGCATTACAGGAAAGTGGTCGCTCCCAAATGGGTTCTTGACAACATTCCAGTCTATGTAAGGAAGGAGGCTCGCAGTGCCAATCGCTAAATCTATAGAAGAATATGAATTATTGTGGATATTATAATACGTGGGCTCTTTTTATTAAAGAGGCACGCACCAGATGTTACCAAAAAGCTTTCAATAAGTCGACCCCTGGCATCACACCGGAAGTCTCCCCACAAAGTACTGTGAGCGTTAAAATCACCGGTTATAATATAGGGCTCCGGGAGCTGGTCAGTCAGCTTGTAGAACTCTGTTTTGCTAAGTTGGTGATGAGGCGGTATGTAAATGCAACAGATGGTTACTAATTTTTTAAAGAGAATTGCTCGCACAGATACCGCCTCAAGGGACGTCTGAAGAGAAAGGCTATGACAAGCAACAGACTTATCTACTATTATTGCTACTCCACCGGACGGGGTGACAGCGTCGTCACGGTCCCTCCGGAAGATAGCGTATTGTCTGAGGAAGTTTGTTTGTTGGGGTTTTAAATGCGTTTCCTGAACACACAGCACTTTTGGCTTATATTTATGGAGGAGTTCTGTGATATCGTCGAGGTTATGGAGAAGTCCTCTCACATTCCATTGTAGGATTTGTGTGTCCATTTGAATAGTGTTTTATGCTGTATGTTCAAGAATGCAATGTTGGCTCACGGGCCTTTTCCAGGCGCCGTGACACGAGATTTTTCTTTTTTGGAGCGGTCGATAGAATCGCGCCGCTCCTTAGGCGCTGGTGGCGCCGTCTGGCCGGTTGTTGTGTCCATTGCATCTTGCGACGCGCTGGACACACGCTCTTGCGAGCGGTTAGTTTGACGTGAAGACCTCGTCTCGAGGGACGGGACCTTGGAGGCCACCAGCCCGGAGGTCGATGGCCCCTTGTTCTGAGATGGCGGAGCAGCGCTAGCTGCAGCCGCCGAGGGGGCGGATGGCGTCACCGCCGGCTCACTATGCGTGTGCCAGACAGCCGCCGGAAGCCGTTGTGGCGCTGCCCCCTGACGCACCACTCCGGTACACTTCGGCAAAGCTGGTTTTCGGCAGGTGCGATACCCGCCTGCGTGCCTCCTTGAAAGTTATGTTTTCCTTTACTTTAATAGTTACTATTTCTTTTTCTTTTTTCCAGGATGGGCACGACCGCGAGTAGGCGGCGTGGTCCCCATCACAGTTAACACAATGTAGAGAGCTTTCACAAGACTCGGAGGAATGTTCGGGAGCACTGCATTTTGCACAAGTTTGGCGGCCTCGGCAGTTCTGGGAACTATGGCCGAACCGCTGGCACTTAAAACATCTCAGAGGATTTGGCACGTATGGCCTTACACGAAGTTTGATGTACCCGGCCTCGATAGACTCGGGCAGAACACTTGAATTGAAAGTAAGTATTAAGTGCTTGGTCTGGAGTTCTTTGCCATCCCGCCTCATTTTAATCCGTTTAACATTGATGACATTCTGGTCACTGAAACCCTCAAGGAGTTCAGCCTCACTCAGCTGCAACAGGTCATCATCTGAGACAACGCCACGGGTGCTATTCATGGTACGGTGTGGGGTTAGCTGTTAGTCGGGCATCTCCAAATGACACTAGATTGGGCAGTTTCTCGTATTGTTTGAGATCACGGAGTTCCAAGAGGAGATCCCCGCTTGCCATCCTGGATGCTTTATAGCCTGGTCCAAAAATATCAGTCAGAGTCTTTGACACAAGGAAAGGTGCGATTGTTCGTACTGATTTGTCTGTTTTTTCTGAGTGGATCACATGAAATCGGGGAAAGTTCTGTGTTTGACGTCCAAAAAACTGGAACACATCTTCGGTGCGCCCTCTTTTCAGACGGTGATCAGGGAGTGGTGGAAAAGGACTAGCCATAAGAATATCTGGGTTTTCGGCAGCAACGCCAGCCACCCAGCATGGAGCCCAACAAGGGGACGCTGCAGGGCCTGTAAACACAAGACCTGCAGACGCCAGCTGTACGTCACCACTATAACCAAATATGGAATATCCAAGGTTGGCTACCCACACAAGGTTAACCCTTGCCGCCCAGAAAATCAGAAGTAAAAGGAAGTGAGTAGGAGACAGGAAAGATTGAAAGTCAGAGAGAAAGACGAAGATTGAGGAGGAGGACAGGAAAGGGCGACTGCCGATTTCCCCCGGGTGGGTCAGTCCGGGGGTGCCGTCTATGTGAAGCAGAGGCCGAAGAGGTGTGTTGCCTCCGCCGGGGGGCCTTAAAGGTCCGAACACCCAGCATCGGCTCAACCCCCAGGATCCCCCTTTCCCCAGACACGGCTAAGCCGCGCACGGTTATACGCGGGAGGGTCCAACCCTCGTGTGCTCGGGTACGTGGTGGCGCAACTCACCAAACGCCTGCTAACGCAGACGCCCCTGCGGGCCGCTGTGTGAGTGTGTGCAGCTGTGCGCCTCGCTTTTACTGCGATAACTTTCACGCGTGGACCGCCCATGCGTGTCGATATCATGACAGCACGTCAACGCCGACGGTGCAAACCCTTCTTTTTTCTGGGGTTTTACGTGCCAAAACCAATTCTGATTATGAGGCACGCCGCAGTGGAGGGCTCCCGATTAATTTTGACCACCTGGGGTTCTTTAACGTGGCCCCAATGCACGGGACACGGGCGTTTTCGCATTTCGCCTCCATCGAAATGTGGCCGCCGCGGCCGGGATTCGATTCCGCGATAACGGTGCAAACCCGAGCTACCGCATAATTTCTATCGCAAAAAAAAGAAAGAATGAACGAAAAGCGTGGCGTTACAAAGCCGATGCTTTAATCGCGCAGCACGTAGCGAAGTTTTTGCACCAAAATAAGGCGATCAGTTATTGAACATGAACAGCCATAAATCAGGAAGTATAATATGCGATGGGGCGAATAAGAAGGAGAGAGTCGCCAGAATTGCGAAAGACTGAAGGTGCCATGCCACTTTCAGTGAAGTATTACACCAATTACAGGCAAGTTGCACTAATTAAAAAGTTGGAAGGTGATTCAACCTCTTTTGAAGTCGATGGATGACAATGTCTTCCTAGTCGAGGTGGGGGTAAGAATGGAGAGTATGAGCCTTACAATTTATCGTGAGGCGCGCTGGGAGCGGCGACGTTTGACCGACGTCAGTTAGAGGCTTAATCGCCTTCATACTCGTTCTCGTCATCATCGTCATCATTATTGTCGTCGTCGCCATCAACATCGATATCCTAACCTTCTTCGTAATTATCATAATTATGATAGTCATCCCATAACCACTTGCCCCTGTTGTACACACCTAGTGATATATACCCAGTGACACATACCAAAGTTGGCGTCGAAGATGTTCACTGAAGAGCGGCACGTATACCCATGGAGTGACGCATACGCAGCGCCACATATGCAATAAGCTCAGATACCACGTGGCACGTATACCCAGTAGTCCATATACGCAGCGGCCCCAGTTACGCTGATATTGTAGCACTCTTCAGTGAAGCGCACTAAACAAACTGGTTTATTGTGGGCGAACTGTTGTGCCCGGAAACTTAAGACTAAAACACACACACAGAATTGGCAAGCACAGTTAACAGGAACGCGTTCCACAGTCAACCACGTCCGCAGATTGAGCCAACGCGCAGCCGCGTTCGCGTGCACGAGACACACGCGCTGTCACGCCATGCGCGTGGTGTTGCTGGCGCTCTTCTGACGGCGGTGCGATGAGACGCCTAGAAGGATACTTCGCGTGGAGAGATAGATCTCTGCGGCATTACTCCCCCTCCGAAAACGCATCGTCCCGATGCGCATGAAGAAAATTTCATATGCAGAAGTGTTTTCATTGTCTGTCGAAGTACGGCTTCATGCGGACTACATGTACGACCTCTGCAAGGTTGTGGCGCTTTGATAGTGCTTGTCCATGAGGAATGACTTCGTAATTCAGGTCACCTACTCGGCGAATAACTTCGTAAGGACCAAAGTATCGGCGAAGGAGTTTTTCGGATAGGCCGCGACGACGCACTGGTGTCCATACCCACACTTTATCGCCTGGCTGGTACTGAACTTCTCTGCGGCGCAGGTTGTAGTAGCTGGCGTCCCTACGTTGCTGCTGGCGTATACGGAACCGTGCCAACTGACGGGCTTCTTCAGCTCGTTGTAGGAAGTCGTCCACATCGTATGGGTTGTTGTTGTTGTCAGCATCTACTGGTAACATAGCATCCAGTGTGGTTGTGACTATGCGGCCATAGACCAGTTGAAATGGAGTGACCTGAGTTGTCTCTTGAACAGCCGTATTATATGCGAAAGTAGCGTAGGGCAAAATTGCGTCCCATGTCTTATGCTCGAGATCGACATACATAGACAGCATGTCGGCCAGGGTTCGGTTTAGACGTTCCGTCAAGCCGTTTGTTTGGGGATGGTATGCTGTGCTTTTCCTGTGACTCGTGTGCGTCATTTTCATCAAGTACTCCATCAACTCAGCTGTGAAGGCTGCTCCTCGATCCGTAATCACGACCATTGGTGCACCATGTCGCAGGACTATGTTATAAACGAAGAAATTCGCAACTTCAACTGCCGTTCCTCGCTCAAGGCAGCCAGTTTCAGCATATCGTGTTAAATAGTCTGTCGCTACTACGATCCATCTCTTCCCTGTAGATGACGTTGGGAACGGTCCAAGCAGATCCATTCCAACTTGCTCAAATGGAGTCTTCGGTGGGTCTATGGGTTGGAGAAGGCCGGCCGGTTTGACGGGTGGTGTTTTGCGCCTTTGACATTCCCGGCAAGTCTTCACGTAATGCTGTACCGACGCTAATAACTTAGGCCAGAAGTATCTGAGTCAAATTCTGGCGAACGTCCGGCTGACACCTAAGTGGCCCGACGATGGTTCGTCATGGCAAGCTTCCAAAATTTCCGGTCGCATGGCTGATGGCACGACGAGTAAGAATTTTTCCTCATTGTGTTCAAAGTTCCTCTTATAGAGCGAATTATCTCTGAGGCAAAAGGACGATAAACCTCGCATAAACACACGCGGAACTTGAACGTCGTGTCCTTCGAGGTGCTTGATGAGTGGCAGGAGTTCTGTGTCGGCCCGTTGATGCTCAGCGATTTCCGAAGCTGTTATCACAGTAAGGAACGGGAAATCTTCTTCGTCAGAAGGAGTAGACTCCACTGGTGAGCGGGACAAGCAGTCAGCATCATGATGTTTTCTCCCAGACCTGTACACAACCGTAATGTCGTATTCTTGGAGCCTGAGACTCCACCTCGCAAGTCGTCCGGATGGGGCCTTTAGGCTTGCCAGCCAGCAAAGGGAATGGTGATCGCTGACTGCACGGAACGGCCTGCCGTAGAGGTATGGTCGGAACTTGCTGATAGCCCATATGACCGCCAAACATTCCTTTTCCGTCGCAGAGTAGTTTGTTTCAGCTTTCGAGAGGGTGCGGCTGGCATACGCTATGACTTTCTCTTCCCCGTTTTGCCATTGAACTAGAACGGCGCCGAGACCAAGATTGCTTGCGTCGGTGTGGACTTCTGTGTCCGCCGTCTCATCGAAGTGGGCGAGGATCGGGGGGGCTTGTAATCGTTCCTTCAATTCATTGAAGGCAACCTCTTGCTCTGCATGCCACATGAAGGGTGCGTCTTCTTTAGTAAGTCTCGTTAGAGGTTCGGCAATTTTGGAGAAGTTTTCTACAAATCGCCTGTAATAAGCGCATAGTCCCCAAAATCGCCGGATTGCCTTCTTGTCTGTCGGCTTCGGAAATCGCGCAACGGCAACAGTCTTGTCGGGATCCGGGCCAACACCTTGTGCGCTGATTACGTGACCCAGAAAACGAAGTTCTTGGAATCCAAACTGACATTTTTCAGGTTTAATGGTCAGGCCTGCGGAGCGGATATCTTGCAGCACTAAACGCAGCCTTTGCACATGCTGGTCGAATGTTGCAGAAAATACCACCACGTCGTCTAGGTAAACTAAGCACGATTGCCATTTGAAACCCGAGAGGACACTGTCTATCATGCGCTGGAATGTCGCCGGCGCACAACAGAGGCCAAATGGAAGTGCTTTGAACTCGTACAGGCCGTCTGGGGTAACGAAAGCAGTTTTTTCGCGATCTCTTTCGTCCACTTCAATTTGCCAATAACCACTCTTGAGGTCTAATGAAGAGAAAAAATTGGCATGTCGTAGCCGATCCAAGGTGTCATCAATGCGTGGCAGGGGGTATACATCACGCTTGGTCACGCTGTTCAATTTCCGGTAATCAACACAGAATCTCAGTGTATTGTCCGGTAATCAACACAGAATCTCAGTGTATTGTCCTTTTTTCTCACAAGAACTACGGGTGACGCCCACGGGCTGTTTGATGGCTGAATGACATCGTCCTCAAGCATCTCTTGTACCTGACTCTTTATGATCTCTCGTTCAACTGGGGATACTCGGTACGGGTGTTGGTACACTGGTCTGGTTGTTTCGTCTGTTATTATGCGGTGTTTAGCAATCGGTGTGCGCCGTACCTTTGACGAAGCGGAGAAACATTCTGCGAAGTCGTTGATGAGCTCTTCCATCAATTCTTTCTGGGTTGGCGACAGACTTGGGCTGATTGCAACTGACGTTATGGCGTCATGCGTAGTTTGTGCAGCAGGCGGCGTAGACGCTACGCTACATACATCTGTGACTGCAGTAACGCTGTGTAGAAAGGCTATGGCTGTGTTCTTTGCGACATGCTGAAATTCACTTCCGAAATTCGTCAGCAATACATCAGCACACCCATCGCGTAGCTGAACAATTCCCCGGGCTATACAAGTAGATTTCTTCAACAGTAGCTCGATGTTGGCATCCGCTATACCTTCCAAGTCGTCGAATGCTTCACTTCTTACGCGAACCAGCATGCTGCATCGTGGTGGCACGGTTACGTCATCGTCTGTAATCCGCAAGGCAATGTGCTCTGGCTCCTCTGACTTTTGCATATCTATAGCCTGCTTCGTAGAAAAGGACACACATGAATTCTGCAGGTTGACTATGGCACCGTTTGCTAGAAGAAAGTCCATCCCGAGTATTAAATCCTTCGAACATTCCGGTAATACAACAAAGTCAGCGACGTAAGCAAAACCTCGAATTCCAATTCTCGCTGTGCATCTACCCAGGGGTGTAATGAGGTGCCCACTAGCTGTACGTATCTGGGGTCCACTCCACGGCATCAAAACTTTTTTCAGTTCCTTTGCGAGTGCATATCTTATGACGGAATAATCAGCACCTGTGTCCACTAAGGCATTCAGTTCGCGACCGTCTATGGTAATGCGCAAGTCTGAAGAAATTCTCTGTTTACTCATCTTATTAACCCGTTTCTGTTCGTCGCTGCTGCTCGGCAAACTCGACGGAGGATCTTGGCTTTTTCCAACGTCAGCGGCCTCGCCTCCACAGGTCGCTCGCTTTAGTTTTCTTGTCGTGGGCTCAGTGAACGACGTCCTGGTGAACTCGAGGACGGCCGTGGGCTAGGTGACCGGAAGCGTGTAGACGCTGGTGATCGCGGCTGGTGTTGGTATCGAGCCGCCGAGTCCTGTTGTCTGGACAAGTAGTCCTGAATTTCCACGGGCCTTTCACCATTACGGGGGCAAGGTGCATTCATCGTAAAGCCGCGAAGACCTGCCCTGCGATATGGGCACATTCTGTAAAGGTGTCCAGCTTCTCCGCAGTGGAAACAGAGTGGCGTCCGGTCGGGTGCACGCCACACGTCGCTTTTTCGTGGCCTCAGCTCTGCCAGAAGGGGTTCACTGCGCGGAGTCGGCTGGCGGCTGCTGGGAGCTGTGAATGGAGCATTATGCACGGATGGCCGGCATAACACATCAGCGTACGTCGGCACGCGACGTACCGGTGGCGCTTGTTCGAGATGTACAGGCGGTGCCTCAAATCCTGGCTGCAGAATGGCATGCCGAACTTCATCGCGAATGACGGCGGCGAGAGTTGAAACTGTCGGCGTGGCTTGCGACGGCTGCAGCTTTCGAAGCTCTTCCTTTACGATAGAACGCACCAGTTCTATTAGCGCTTCGGTGTTGCTGCCTGGGCTTGCGGACAGGAGTTCGGCTGGTGCACTGCTGACATCACGATTGTAGTGATGGGCACGCTGCTGCAGCGCCTTTTCTATAGTCGTCGCCTCGGTGCGAAACTCAGCAACACTGCATGGTGGGTTGCGAACGAGTCCTGCAAACAGCTCTTGCTTAACGCCACGCATCAGATGACGTAGTTTCTTATCTTCGGTCATGTTTGGGTCCGCACGTTTGAAGAGGCGGGACATGTCCTCAATGTACATGCCAACACTTTCGTTAGTGCGCTGGTTTCTGGCTTGTAGGGCGTTCTCTGCCTTCTCTCGCCGATCGGTGCTGGCATACGCGGCAAGCAACTGTCGCCGAAATTCTTGCCACGAAGACAACGCTGCTTCATGGTTCACGTACCATGTCCTCGCTGACTCTTCTAACGCGAAGTACACGTTGCGAAGCTTCCGTGCCTCGTCCCATTCATTGAAATCTGCGACTCGCTCGAAATGTTCTAACCAATCCTCCACATCTTCGAACGCATCGCCATGGAAGGACTTAGGCGTACGTGGCGGGTACACGATGAGCGGCGACGATGCCACCGAGCTGGTCATGGCTGTGCCGTCGCTGGTGACTGTTGCCTGCAATGCGGCAGCAACAGGAAGCGGTCCGAACTCAGGCGGGTCTCCTCGGAGGCGGCGGCTTGTGCGCTGGTGTACTGGAGTCAGCTCTCCGGGTTCCAATCGCCGAGGGTCAGGTCTGCGCTCTCTTGCGCACTGGGGACTTCCAATCATACCCAGCACCTCCACCAGAAATGTAGCACTCTTCAGTGAAGCACACTAAACAAACTGGTTTATTGTGGGCGAACTTGTGCCCGGAAACTTAAGACTAAAACACACACACACAATTGGCAAGCACAGTTAACAGGAACGCGTTCCACAGTCAACCACGTCCGCAGATTGAGCCAACGCGCAGCCGCGTTCGCGTGCACGAGACACACGCGCTGTCACGTCATGCGCGTGGTGTTTCTGGCGCTCTTCTGACGGCGGTGCGATGAGACGCCTAGAAGGATACTTCGCGTGGAGAGATCTCTGCGGCAATATTTGGACTGCACTATCGCAGGGATCGGCCCACGATAGAGGCCGGAAACACACATCATAAACAACATATACCTGATACGGAAAAGAGGCGATAACTCGCCAATGAAGGCATCCTCTTGAAACATTAAGAAAACATGACCAACCACCCACGTACTACGTGTGTGCGAGATTTCATCGTTAAGTTAAACGTTCAGTGGAAGTGTCGGCAACAATATTCACAACGAAACCGGTATCTGGCCGCAGAAAGCGAAGACGGTGTTTCATTCGATCTAATCATGTTAACAGGCCCCAACTGTTTAATCTGTGCCCGCATGGTAGGTGTTCACTATGGCCAAGCGTCCAGCGCGTCTGGTTTCTTGAGTCAGTACCACCAAGCTTGTAGAAGTGACAAAGGCGCAGGATCTTTTGCTGATAGGCTGTCCAGGAAGGAACCCCTAACAGCTTTTAAAGACATTTAAAGTGACAGAGTGAGCCCAGGCGCGGTTGACCACGTGTCTTCTACGCCTTTACTGGGTCAGTTGATGTCAAGTGTGAAGGCGTTTTATCTGACGTCAAAGTCGGGCAATAAAGAAAGAAAAAGTGCGTAGGTGGCTCAATCAGGCAGCTTCACCGCCTAAAGGACCCTGATTAAAATTCCATCATCACAAATGTATTTTTATTTATCTGTTGACGCGGTCCCAAACGAGGCGAGACAGAGGTGTACCAAAGCGCCCTTATTATTTGGGCTTTAAGACGTATTAACCTTATTTGGTAGGAGTCACTCTCTAAGACTTAACCAATTTTCCCAACCAGACTGGTAATTCTGTCGAAATTTTTAGCTTCAAGTCTGTAAGTGCAGACTTCGGACAAGAGGCAGTGCAACTTGCAAAAAAGTACATCAAAGCCTTGAAGGTCTTACGATAGACCTTTTAAAAACTGCACACCGCCACCTCCGAAGGATACCCCCTGAAGAAGGAGCCGAATTGGCTCCGAAACGTCGGGCTAATAAATTCCCTTATTTGGTTGAAGTCCCTCTCGAAGTCTTAATCAATTTTCCCAAACAGACAGGTAATTCTTTCGAAATGTTGAGCTTCATATCAGACAGTGTCAGCGAATTTTCGCAGGACACTCGCAACTGCCGCGTCGCCCCCTAACACACGCTGGTTTCCTCACACACAGCTAGCTACGCCAGGCCAAGCTGGCGAATGAGCGGACACAGGAATCGTGACACTGCACAACGCCCGAGAGAACATAAGAAGTGCCCGTGTACAGGCATTCGGCTAGAGACTCTGATTGAGCCCGCTTTTGGCTTGTTCTGCTTTCTTAGTTTACGCTATAACTAGCCGCCACTCTAACGGCTATGTTTTCATCATTTTTGACAAGCAATTGGCGCCATTCCGGTGAGATGTTTCTATCGCCGTGAATAGGAGAGACAGAGAGGCCCTCGAATACCAAAAAAAAAAAGGTGCTCGTGCTGATAACGCAATTCTGTGTGCGTTATGCGTTGTGGCCTTACAAAATGTATGCCTTACAAAATGACGTTCTGCCGTCATTTTCACGGCCAAATGACTGGAAATGAAGCTGCCCAGACATTTTCTGTAATTAAGTGTAATATTCTTAACATTTTTCTAATGCTGCCCATTGAGTTACGCTGGGGCACTGTGGTGAAGTCCGACATAAAGGCGAAGGCGCAATGTTAAGAATTCCTGCATCCGCCATGCCGTGAACCTCGATGCCTACAAGGTCGCCTGCAGTCCCACATTCCGTTGGAAGAAGTGTTGAAAAAGAAATTAGAGACTGATTTAACTATGTATTTTTGAATTCATGTTAAATATAGATTATCTTTTCCTGAACTTGCTTAGCCAACTCTGTGGCGAACGGTTGGCTCGCGCGGCCTATATAACGAATTGTCCAGTACAGCGAAGTACTTTGGAGATCCCAGTGTGTTACTTCGATGTAAATGCGTCTGAAATACCATTCGCGCCGGACAAGGCCTTCACCGCAACAGGCCGGATCGCGGAGCGATATTAAACAACGGTTTTCAACAACTGTTTTCAACAACAAGTGGTGTCGACAGAAACGTGGAAGGTGGCCTACCAGGTGGACGAGGGGCCGGGGCCAGTGGGCGCCACCACTTGCAGCCACCACTGTGACCACCAGCGCGGTGGCGTCCCACGACATCGTGGAACAGGAAGGCGAGGTGGCCAGCTCGCAGACGATCTCCAGCAAGACGCGCACCGTTGAGACTGTCACGGTGTGGCAGCATAGCCGCAGGGTTGCTGGCATTGGTTCAAATGCTGTAAATGAGAACGGGGGTGTTACAGTGTAACCTCGATACAGTCGACTTGTGTTAATTCGACCCTGACAAGACGGCTGAAATTATCCGACGGGTATAATTAAGCGAGAGGGGAAAAAAGGCACCGAGACACACTGCTGATTCATTTGGCAGTATTAGCCCCGCATCGAATGGGCACCCACGTTTTATGAGTCCTAAGTAGAGATATAACAACAACAAAACAACTTCAACGTCGTCGCCGTCATAGCAGTAGCAGTATAGTAGTAGTAGTAGTAGTAGTAGTTGGCTCGTACAACTGCGGAACACACAAAAACGTCGTCCTCGTGGTTGTCTCTGTGTGGCAATATAAGTTTACCTTGACGTTTGGTGCCCGTTCCGCCAGCGCTAGAACCCATCACGCCCAGTACCGATAATAAAGTTTTATCACTGGATGATGCACCACGGTGTCGTTCGCGCGCAGCTGCTCAGCAGCATCGTTAGCCGTACTCACGCCAGCTGCGGAAGCTGCAGAACGCTGTCCTGGCTCTGAGCGCGGCGTGACGGTGCGTCGGCTTGGCTTTGTCACTTTTTCAACCAAACGCACTGCGTGTCTCTCGAGGCCTACTAATTTCTCTGAGCGCGGGGCACGCACATATGCGCCGTCGACACCAGGACTGCATGGCGGCGGCGGCGTCAGCGCGCCTCGGGTGTCCCTATTTAATTGATATCGCAATAAGGAGAAGCCTTGCTCACTTCACGCGGTTACGAGCCACGAGTAGCTCTAATAACACTTTAACAAAGACTAGCTCAAAGGTAAATGTGACAAATTGCGCATTTCGTATTTTCCTTCGCCGTTGTTAGACATCACTTAAAAAGACGCGTGCCTGAAACACATATTTCCATAAATATTCCTGATTCTTTCCAAACCTGGTTATGTCCGTGAAATATTCAATCGCGAACTTCCGATATCGCCAGAGTGATATTGCAGGTTCCTTAATTTTACATGCATGAACGATCGCTTCGTACGTACGCTTTGGCTCCAATCACAGTGTGCGTGCAGATTCTGCTATTGATGTAATAGTTCAGCGGAAATCCGCTAGGTGGAGATAAGTAATTAAAGAGAAACTGAGACTTCCACCCAAATGTAGCAATTCGCTACTATGGAAACCCAACTGGTTTCCATAGTAGCGAATTGCTACATTTGGGTGGAAGTCTCAGTTTCTCTTTAATTACTTATCTCCACCTAGCGGATTTCCGCTGAACTATTACATCATATACTTGCCTTTGCAAATGTCGAGTTGTCGCGACTTCGCCCTGCCATCTGCTAGCCGCCTGGTTAGCTCAGATGGTAGAGCGGCTGCCCCGGAAATACTGCGAGGCTTTCTTTCGAGGAACCCGTTTCCATAGTAGCGAATTAACTCTGCCATCTGCTAGTTAGCTCAGATGGTTACTTAACGTTCGAGTCCCGGACCAGGACGAATTTTTCTTCAACTGCGAGGCTTTCTTTCGAGGAACCCAGTTGGGTTTCCATAGTAGCGAATTGCTACATTTGGGTGGTGCTTCGAGTTGTCGAAAAATTCGACTTCGCCCTGCCATCTGCTAGCCGCCTGGTTAGCTCAGATGGTAGAGCGGCTGCCCCGGAAAGGCGGTGGTTCGAGTATTCAACTAGGCTTTCTTTCGAGGAACCCAGTTGGGTTTCCATAGTAGCGAATTGCTACATTTGGGTGGAAGTCTCAGTTTCTCTTTAATTACTTATCTCCACCTAGCGGATTTCCGCTGAACTATTACATCATATACTTGCCTTTGCTTCGAGTTGTCGAAAAATTCGACTTCGCCCTGCCATCTGCTAGCCGCCTGGTTAGCTCAGATGGTAGAGCGGCTGCCCCGGAAAGGCGGTGGTCCCGGGTTCGAGTCCCGGACCAGGACGAATTTTTCTTCAACTGCGAGGCTTTCTTTCGAGGAACCCAGTTGGGTTTCCATAGTAGCGAATTGCTACATTTGGGTGGAAGTCTCAGTTTCTCTTTAATTACTTATCTCCACCTAGCGGATTTCCGCTGAACTATTACATCATATACTTGCCTTTGCTTCGAGTTGTCGAAAAATTCGACTTCGCCCTGCCATCTGCTAGCCGCCTGGTTAGCTCAGATGGTAGAGCGGCTGCCCCGGAAAGGCGGTGGTCCCGGGTTCGAGTCCCGGACCAGGACGAATTTTTCTTCAACTGCGAGGCTTTCTTTCGAGGAACCCAGTTGGGTTTCCATAGTAGCGAATTGCTACATTTGGGTGGAAGTCTCAGTTTCTCTTTAGATTCTGCTATTGATTGGCGTATTAGGACAAAGTGTGTTATTACTGTGGCGGTTGTTGCAGGCCTGCCTGTCTTGCGAAGGCTTGGCGCTTTCTGAGTGTACGCAGATGTGTGCCTCGCTTTTATTGCGGTTACTTTCCACGCGTAGGCCGCCCATATGCGCGTCGATATCGTGACAGCACGACAACGCCGACGGCGCAAACCCAAGCTACCGTTTAATTTCTATCGCAAAAAAAGACAAAGAAAAGCGTGGCCTTATAGAGCCGACCTTTTAATCGCGCAGCACTGAGCGAAATTTTTTCACCAAATTAAGGCGCTGGTTTATTGAACATGAATAACGATAAATCAGGGAGAATAATATGTAATGTTATGAATAAAAAAGAGAGAGTCGCCGGAATCACTAAAGACTGAAGGGGCCATACAGCTTCCAAGGAAGTGCAACACTATAATTACAAGCAATTTGCACAAATAAAAGGATGGAAGTGATTGAACCTCTTGTCGAAGTCGATGGAAGACATCATGGTCGTATTGGGGGAAAGAATGGAGTGTATCAGCGGTACAATTTATCGTGAGCCGCGCTAGGAGCGGCGACGTTTGATTTAAGTGTACATACTAGCTTGATCGACGTCAACTACAGGCTGAATCGCCTTCAACGTTTTGTCATCAGTTATCACCATCATTACCGTTATTCAAGCATAACTTTTTGTTGGGCTAGTTGGTGCATGTTACTGAAGCGCTCGTCCGCGTCTCTTCGTGTGTCGTCTGTTTGGCGCTTTAATACTTCAGTAACATTACCATTATTGTCGCCGTCGCCATCATCATCATCATCGAAATCCTAAACGTCTTCATAATTATCACCATTATATTATTCATCACATGCCCGCTTGTCCCAGTTGTACATACCTAGTGGCACACACCGAGTGACGCATACCAAAGTTGGCGTCAACGGGGTTCACTGACGAGTGGCACGTATACCCAAGGAGTGACGCATAAGCAACCCCACATACGCAGTAAGCCATATACGCAGCGGCCCCAGTGGCACTGATACTTGGACTGCACGATCGCCGGGATCGACCCACGAAAGAGGCCAGAAACACGTGAAAAACAACATATACCTGATAAGGAAAAGAGGCGGTAACTCGCCAATCAAGGTGTTCTCTTCAAACATTAACAAAACACGGCCTACTGCCCACGTACTACATGTGCGGGAGATGTTTCATCGTTGACGTTGATGGGAAGTGTTCTCCACGGCAACATAATTGGAGCAATGCTTCTTCCCGACGTTGTCCACAGCCGTTCGCACATTATCACGCGAGACGCCGTTAGGACAGAGTGTGTCAGAAAAAGCGATCCAGTCTGCTCTCGTCTTGTCTTGTTTCCTAAACTTTGGCGCATACCCACTACGGGGGATTGGCCAAGAAGCAGGTGGTTTCAACTATGTTTATGAGAAATATAACAAAAACTTAATTTGAGATTTCATCTTAATTTTCAGATAAAGCAATTTTGTCATACAGTGAAATAATAGGAATACTTCATAATTCTGGAAATTCAGCAAGGTAATCTTTTTGTATCTCAACGCTACACATTTTCTCTTCTTCAAGCGATTAGCTTTCTTTGGCTCGGTCGCCCATTTTTGAATTCGTTGTCGTCGTCTTCTTCCACAGCTGGCCGCGTTGCCGCATATCATTCCAGCGTAGAATTTCACTTCTCTCATGTCGCCGTAATGGCGAGGCCAAGTTTACGGGGGTATATGAGTCATTGCTTAAGGGGGTATGAGCCATTCTAAGGGGGTATGAGCCATTAAGGGGGTATGAGCCAGTCTCACGTAACGGACAGGTTTAATTTTGAAGCAATTTAATCTCGAAGAATCGCAAATGGCAATGGGCGGGCGAATGCTGCTAACCACGCCGCCGAACAAACTCGAGACATCGAACGCAAGCGACAACGGCGGACTGCGGGCATACCGTCAGTGACGTCGTTCCCTCCGTCACAGCCGAACGTGTGTGTAACGTCATAATTGAGAAATACTTTAATGAATCCTCGGGATTAACCCACTGATAAATACCGGAGCCCCACTATTCAGCTTCGCTTGTTAACCATCTTCACGGAGTGGAAGGGCCGACCAAATGTATTTTTATCCAGCGGTCGGGACTGAGCGATGAGACATATAAGGCTTTCGCCTTACAGATCACAACTTCTAGATATACGGCCCTCTACAGGCCTTCATGGGTTTTTAAAAGCGTTTGCTATTCACTTAGATGGTCAATCGATATCATCATCGATGGTTTCTGCCCACCTTTTTGTCTTTTTCAAGCGTAGCTTGTATTGGCTCAGACGTTTCGGTGGTGTTGTAGTCACGCAAGAACTCACGTGTGGCGGGGACAAGAAATTGACCCTTTTCGCGGAGCAGTTTGTTTTGGAGAAACGAGATGGCGCTCACGGCGGCGCGCCATACCTCTCCTCAGCGACCGCGCACGAATACGAAACAATTACCGCTTCTACCAATTGCTTCTGTGCGATCAGATGTCGGAAATGCAACTGAGTTTTCGCCAACACACTGTGCTCCAATCATGCTAGATTGAATCATGTGTATTGAAGACGTGTGCAGTAGTTGGCTGCAAAAATAGTGACTGACAGGTTAAGGAATAGAATGAATCTGTGTGGCCAAGTTCGCGGACCGCTGCTGCAACTGTCCGAACGTGTTACCGGCACTTCGTGATGTAGGTACGGCTTTCCTCGAGGATACAGAAATTTGCTAATCCGCCAGCCTTGTGTCGTTAACCTTCAAAGAAAGGGCTTCATCCCCAGAGCGTCGGCAAGAGTGAGTATCACTCGTTAAACAACGACAAAGGGAGTAGCGCCGCTTCCTGTCATAGAAAGTTTCGCGGACGTTATCTATACACATCTGTCCCAAATGGCAGGAAAACTTACGCCCACTCTATCGCCAACGTATCAAGAATACGTGAATGGGCGAACACTTGAATATATGCGCACTGTATACGCAGCAATGACGGACTACACCTATGGCGCACGAATGGTCGAAGCTGAATGTTTGGTGACGGTCCACAAGAGTAAGCGAGTTACTAGCTGTAACATATATTTTTTACAAGGTACCCAATGTACAAAACAGCTACGTTTCAAGCCTTGTGCGCAGCAAGAACAAATCTATCGGAACTGAGCACACCCGCGAGCGATTAGGCAGAAAATAATCAGATAGTGGCCGCACCGAGGAACTTCACTGATTCAGATTCTGAGAAGCCACTGCTTCAAAATATTTGCCGAATAAAGAACAAAGAGCAAAACACACTAATCCTGACTGAATTCATAATCGGAAAGCTTGAATAGCTTGGAATACATATTTAGCCCCGCTTTTAGAACAAGCACCATATACGCTGCTTGCCCCGTTTGGACTTAGCTTAATCAGCTCCGAAAGGGTTTTCGCATGTTCTCTGAAGCTGTGATCAAAGCTTCGTGTCGTCCACCTAGTCACCGTCTACGATATGTCCGAAAACAGAGCTTTTCTAAGCCACGCCGGCGTCATACACTTTCATTGTAAACAAGGAGGCAACGGAGGCAGTTGAGGCAAGCAATGGACGTGTCACCACGTGATCAAAGATGGCAGCGCCCACGGAATCGCCGCGAAAAGGGTCAATAAATAAAGAAGGAAAGGAAGGAAAGGAAGTTGCGAGAGCGCGATGTCAGCGTCGTCTTGCCCTCCAGGAACCTGACAACAGTGGTACATGCCTCGGCAACGCTAGCGCCAACTTCCCCGGTGCGAAGGCCAGGTTTCCACGCGAATTTCTCAACCGGAACTTCGGAGCCAGCTGCAGTGCGTGTGACCGGCTGTGGTTCGAGCACAACATGGTACTCGTCAGTGCAATTCGTTCCGAGGAGAACCGAAGAAACCCACGACAAGCTTCGCTTACCCTCATTTCCTGGACAGGGGAGGGGCTGCTGACTTTTTACGAGTATTTAAAGGGAATGACAAGCGATTTCTATGGACCCAGTTTCTTTATGGCGAGCTCACCCTCGGTAGTGTTTGCACCTGTAGCGATTAATTCCAAAAGCGCGCGGATATTTTGTAAGCAGAATTATTCCATCTGAGCAGCCTCTAAAAAAAATAAGAGACCAACCTCAAGCAACACTGAGAAGTGATAGCGATGCCGATAGCCCGCCTCGCCAATTGTGAAAGACGCCCATCATGCTGCTTGCACTGGAGCGAGTGCAACTGTGGTTAACCACCTATATTAACACATTTCCAATCACTTTTAAAGGTAAATAGACTGGTATGTATATTGTATCCGAATAGACTGGTATGTAGTATGTATCCGACGGGCTGAATTAAGCAAGAGGCAGAAAAGAAAAAAAAAGACACCGGGACACACTGCTGATTCATTTGGCTAGTAATAGCCCCGAATCGAATGCGCACCCATTTTTCACGAGTTATAAGTAGAACGACAACAAGGTCGTCGTCGTCGTCGTTATAGTAGTAGTAGTAGTAGCAGTAGGCAGTTGCTTCAAAACCAGGCTCGTACAACTGAGGAACACACAAAAACGTCGTCCTCGTGGTCATCTCCGTGACAATCTAGATTTATTACCTTGACGTTTGCTAATCCGTGCCGTTCGGGCCAACGCATTATGCGCACCACGGCGTGCTTTGCGCGCAGTTGCTCGGGCAGCATAGTTAGCTGTGCGCGGCGCACAGCACTCATGCCAGCAGCAGAATCTGCAGAACGCTGCACTGCTGCTCCGCGAGATATCCGATTGAGCGCGGCGTGACTGACGGTGCGCCGGCTTAGCTTTGTCACTTTTGCAACCAAACGCACAGCGCGTCTCTCGAGGTCTACACTAATTGCTCTGAGCGCGGAGCACGCACATGCACCGTCGATATCTGGACAGCACGGCGGCGGCGGCGGCGCCAACGCGCCTCGGGTGGCCCTACAATAATTGCTATCGCAGTAAAAGTGAAGTCGTGTTCACTTCCCGCGGTTCCGAGCCACGAGTAGCTCTAACAACACTTTAACAAAGACTGGCTCAAAGGGTGCTTAATCTGGCAGGTAAAGGTCACAAATTGCGCATTTAGTATTTTCCTTCGCTGTTATTAAGAGATTAATTAAAACAACGCGTGCCTGAAACAAATATTTACAAAAATATTCCTGATTCTTTCGAAACGTGGTTATGTTCATAAAATATTCCATCGAGAACTTCACGTATCGCCAGAGTGATATTGCAGGTTCCTTAATGTGGCGTGCACGAACGATCGCTTCCTTACCTTTGGCTCCATTTGCGGTAGGCGACAGGGTGTATTAGGACCAAGTGCGTAACTAATGTGGCGGTTGTTGCTGGCTTGCCGGTCTTTCGAAGGCCTGGCGCTTTGTGAGTGTGTGCGGCTGTGTGCCTCGCTTTTTGTGCGGTAACTTTTCACGTCGATATACAGCACGACAACGCCAACGGCGCGAGCCCGAGCTACCGTATAGGCACCGTGCATTGCAGTTTGCGCGCGATCTGTGCGCCACTACAAGTGAAGCTTTGGGACGGCCATGCAGTGTCAAAACCAGCAAAACTGGAGAGACGCTGTATACATTCGCCGTGATACTTTCGATCGCTTATCACGAAATAAGACTGTCCGAGTTGTGAAAATATCAAAGTGCGCATGCTCTGCATATGATAGCACGCGTTCGCAATCGATATGAGCAGCGGGAACAATTGTGAGCTTGATATCGTCAAAGCGCAGGGCATGCCTCTCAAGCGAGCGACGATAAGGAAGCCGTTGTCGTTCGGAATGGCGTATCATTTTCATCGCCTCTCTCGGCTGGTGTCGGCAATACTGGGGCGAAACATGAAATGTCGTAGCGCCATCTGAACAGTGAACGGTGCCCATAAGTGCAATCACAAAAAAAAAAAAGAGAAAGAAAGAGAAATCGGTAGCCCCTCCCCTGTCGAGGAAATGGGGGTCCTATTCTAACTTAGCCTATTCCTAATCATCCTATTCTAACTTAGCCAGTGTAAAATTTTGCACTCTTATTGGACATTTTATTTCGACCTACCCGGTTCTTAGCCACTGCCCCAGAATGGGTAATATGCCTGTATATCACAGGGGTCTAGATCTACGTTTTGGCCGCCATGTTGCCGGATGTTGAACTGAGCCGTCTGTGTTCGTGACTGCGCTCATAAACAGCACATAGATGACCGTGCTTGGTACGGTCATCTATCGCGCACTGAGTGCTTAATGGCCGCCAATCAGTGTGTTTGTTTATCTACGCGGTGGACGTGCATTCCATGCTAAAGTTAGGGCTGTTCTGCATATTCAGGTGGCTTTCATGGATGGGGCGGAAATTATCTGCGTCAGAAATCGCAGCGTTTCTGTAGCTAATTGAGATTCAGAAATTATTTCTTTAATCGTTCGCATTAAGACGCATGAAGACGCATGAATTAGTTACGCCTGCTTAGCATAAATTTAAGGCTTAGCAGCCCTTTAGATATATCCGTGAATCCTTATGAATTATAGTGCCTGGGCATTTAGCGCGATATCCAGTTCAAAAATTCGGAATAGCGCGTCCGTTCGCCAATGGGGATAATATGGTATAGCTGCGGCGTGTTCGAAACAACAAGCGCTGACCAATATAGAGATGAGCACAATTTTAAACGCAACGCAACTTAATCGTCAAATGTGTGCTTGCGGACAAATTTCGATATACTTCCATCTTCAAGATGGCATGCGTGCTCAGCAACTCTAATACGTCTTCACGCACTCGTTGTTGCGCGTGCAGTGATTGAAGGCTAAATAGCGGCACAATGCATGGTTTGTTAAGCCTTCAAATTTCATAATTGAACGGGGAAATTTGGGGCTCAGATTTATAAATCTGCAAACGACAACTATATTAAACGAGCAGTGCCAGCGTATTTTGCGGCGAATTCAATCATTCTCCGGTATACGATATATGCGGAAATAAATCGCAATTTATTTTACTATGAATTGCGCATAGCTTTTTGAAGTTATAGACTTAATCATAATCTTAAATAAGGCAACAAGCTTAGCGGTATGCCGAGAAGATACATGGGCAAATTTTGAACATATTTCTAGGACTAACGGGACCGCGCACAAGCGCTGTAAGCATGCAAGCCTACGCTGGGAGTCAATTTTCGGAGGTCGAGTGAGGAGGTGAAGCGGGAAGGAAGAAAGAAAAAAGAAAGAAAGAAAGAAAGAAAGAAAGAAAGAAAGAAAGAAAGAAAGAAAGAAAGAAAGAAAGAAAGAAAGAAAGAAAGAAAGAAACTACCGGATATGAGGACAAGATTAATCGCGCGCGCAGAGTTGGCTGTGTGTGTGTGCTGTCTGACGTTTTCGTCGCTACGGTTATATATATAGGCCTCTTTCGTGTGTGCGTAAACAATGAATACGAATGTTTGTAGTGTACAAGCAAGACGTTTCCCTTCATGCAGTGATGTTGGTGCAAAGCCTGCTCATGCTACCGAGTTATGTGAACATCTTGTTATAGGACGTTCTTATATTCGCGTGGTTAATCGTGGTATTGAAGCGATAACGTTTATCCGGTGTTCCTTACTTTAAGCCAGTGCGTCTGAACCATGCGAATGTTTCTGCAGTCGTCCTTCTTGAGTTTACCGTTTTCGCGCCTAAATGTTCTTACTTATATATGACGATGCAAATTATCAATTAATTGATGAAGTAACAATTACGAATCTGCTGCTTCTAATTATTCCATTATGTTAGTATTTTCGTGCTAGATTTGGCTGGTTACGCAAAACAACATTGAGACTACTTGCTCACATTTCCAGATCGCTGAATTTTTTTCTTGTAAGAACTGCAGACCACACAATTCTGTTAGTGCTCACTGCAAAAGCCAAGTGCTATTGCTCTTGCTCTGCTGGCTTTATGTAAAACTTGACATGCTCACTTACCGTGAAGTCTGGACGGGAGCATTTGTATGATTTTTGATATGCATTCTCACTATGCAACATTCTTTTTTCCTAATTGGAGTGTTGCTTTCTTTTATTTTTGGCAAATGTATAGCTGCATATCAGTCACCATCAGTGCTTGTCTGAACATTGGAAAGACACGAGAACAACCTGCTTCTGTTGTTCTCGTGTCGTGTTCTTATAGCAACATAAATGTTGCTATAATTTTTAACTGTAGCGCACCCAGGATCTTTGCCAGGGGGGGGGGGGGGGGGGGCGGAGGGGGGGGTCGACAGTTTGCCCATGCCATCTAAATAGCCCTAATTTCAATTTCTTCACGGGAAATTGTCAAAAAATGCGCTTTTTGCGAGTGTGCAGACGATTGCGCGTCTTACATCTTAGTTGCAGTCCTCAAATGCGCAAGGAAAGAAAAGGGGTTAAACAAAAAGGGGGCGGGGTTAGGTCGGCCTCAGGGGGGGGGGGGGGGGTTTACAACCCTTCCCCCCCCCCCCCCATCGGTGCGCCACTGATTTTTAACCATTAGCTCTTTAAAAACACACTAGCTAATATTGTGTAAATAGAACCCATTTTGTACCCGCTATTGTTATGTTAACAATGTTAATCTAGCTTTATTTCGTTAGGTTTTATTCTTTATTTCGTGATAGCTAACTTGTATGATAGAACCCATTTTCGTACCTGATACTTTTATAGTAACCATGTTAATCATGCTTTATTCGTTATGTTTAACATGCTGCTTTTATGTTTATTTTTTTCTCTTGTATTTCTTGTTTGCCACTCCCCTCTGTAATGCATCGGCCCTGAGGGTGTATCAAATAAATAAATAAATAATAAATAAATAAATAAATAAATAAATAAATAAATAAATAAATAAATTAAACTTTGACATATGTAATAATCATTTAATCGTCGCAGCCATTACACAAACCAGCAAGGGCCTAGACAGCGTTGCATAATTCGGTTTTAAACACCGGAGAAACTTTATCGCTTCATTAACCTAATTTTTAGCGCGAATAATAATGTCCTAGCGAGATCTTCACTAGACTCAGTAGCATGAGCAGGCTTTGCACCAAAAGCACCACTGCATAAAGTTTGCTTCGCCGCAGAACAGTTTGTTATGCGGTGAAGCATATTAAAAGTGGAAAGGTTCAATTACGAAAAAGAACACGCGGCAAACTCAACAGTAGACTCAACCAAGCCAGCTAAACCATTTGCTCCAGCAAATACAATAGCGACCAGAATAGCTCGCACGTGCACGACGAGCTCACACTCAATGCGCTTGGCGCTCCAGCCAACCATGTGCGACGTCAAATCTGGAGCAAGAGTTCCCGGACTTTGATTAAAAGCGGCTTCTCAAGAGCCGAATTGATCTCATCGTTGATAATTAAGTTATGTGCAAGCGTGTTTTTGAGGGAATACTCCTAGTTCTGTGGTCTCCATGTGACATACCAAATTACATCGACTGATGTATATGGGTGCCGGCACGACAAAATAGCACGATGTTGTAAAAGCGTCGTATCGCGTTCGACAAATTAGCTTAGCTAATCTGGCCTGATCGCGATCGAAAGTGCGCCGTATGACAGCCGTATTGGACTTTTTTTTTTTTTTTTTTTTTTTTTTTTTTTTTTTTTTTTTTTTTTTTTTACAGCCTCGATATGCGTCGACAGAGTGTCCTCTCAGTCAACAGAGTGTCCTCACATCCTATCCACTCCCGTTCTTTTTTTTTTTTTTGATATTTCCGCCGAATCTCATCTTCCTTACAATATTCGTCCGCTGAGACGAAAGATGTTCCGTGCGCACAACTAGCCATGTCGTACGTTTACGCGGTTTCAACTGACCGCTCTAATTCATCGGTAGAATTTGCGTACCTAATGTGTGGAGGAGGTCGCATAAAAGGATGAAGATGAATGCCCGAAAACTGGACCACCAAAGGGGACTCTACCTTTGCCGAGAGCACATCTGTGTAGAATGTGCTTAAGTTGGGCGGAAGCTCTTCCGACCTGTCTCTGATCTGGTTAATCTTTCCCCAACGCTTCATTCCGAGCGTTCGGCGCGATCGCTTTGCCGGCAGGTAAACCATGTCTCCTCACAACTGAGATGTCGATCAGACTCGTATTAATGCAGCCCTTGACTCGATCCTGGCCATGACGATTACCCCGACTTGTCATACGACGAGTCCTTGCTCCTCCGGTCAAAAGCTATTCTGTGTTGATTTTATAAGAATCATGGCCACTGGTACATTATATAACGTTATATAAAGTTAATTGCAAATGCCTCTCTAGCTTCCTCGTCCACTCTCGCCACCTGCGTTGCATCTCGACGCTAAGGGCAATCCGCTCCGCACATTCCTTTATTTCAAAATGCCCGCGCTTTCAAATGTCACATGGGCATTGAATCACGTGACTTTCAGTTAACCATTTGCATATTTTGTTTTTGTTTGGTTTCTCCTCCCTTTTCCTTCTCTCGACCTTGAGTGCACTTCTCGCGCGCGCGATAAGCGCACAACTTCTTTTCCATCTGAAAAAAGAGAAATAGATTTAAAGAATAGTAAATGCTACCAACCGCCAGGGGAGAAAAAGCACTAGCGCTGCCTGGTGACGTCATCAGGGCGCATGGTGTTTGTTTTTGCTTGTTTTCTAGTGTACGCAATCGGTGCCACTCGCTAGTCAGGTCAGTGTTTGGTCGGTCCACCGTGACTCGGTTGGATCTCTGTTCCCTTCAGTGTGTTAATTCAGCACGCACTGTGTTCTTGTAGTTAAGATGCCTGTCTTCGTGCGTCTGCCGCTTTCGCGCAAAACGATGTGCATCGAATGCGACGTTCACGGTGCGCCCGTAGAGCAAATCTACCGTGAAGTTTCTCGAGTTGAGGTAAGTGATGTTGCATTGTCGTCCTAGATCGCTGTTTACAAAGTGTTTCGATGTGTCACACCAACAAGTTAAGCGAAACTGAAAAGCCGTAAAGGCCTTCCGCTTACGGTGGCAATATGTTTCAAAGAGGCATGTCTTGGCACTGTCGGTTGATCTCGCGTTTGTATGTGCGACAGGGAATACCGGGCGAGTTCCTGACCCTGACCTACGGCGGACTACGGCTAGTTGAAACCTCGGTGACCGATGGGCAGTGGCTGACGTGCTCTGTGACTGGTCTCCTCGGAGGCAAAGGCGGCTTCGGCTCTATGCTAAGGGCCATCGGCGCTCAGATCGAGAAGACGACAAATCGCGAAGCCTGCAGAGATCTCAGTGGAAGGAGACTGCGGGACATTAACCACGAAGCACGGTAAGTCACGCTTTTATGGTTTCATAAGCGTTTGCCGCGTCATGAACTTGGTAGTCGGTATTGGTGTAACTTGGTGCCCAAGCTGTCACCTGTGCGAGGAGATTTCGGGCTTTGCGTGGCGTACGTTTATCGTGCTTTCGCTGTAGTGTAAATGAGCGAGTCCCTTACCTTTGTAAAACGGGCAATTCCAATCTTGCTCGAGTCGGTGCATATTGAGCGCGCTGTAAAGTATTGGCGCCTTAGAGCTCGATGAGGATTGAAAATGCTAGTTGTCTGGCGCATTAACTGGCCGATACAAGCCACCTCGATGCGCTAGTTTAAGTTCAGTCCTGTTCATGCATGCCTTCTGTTGAGATGAAGCCAATCTTTTGGGTACATGTCACTACCTTGCATTTAATGCCTGTGAATATCTTGATGGAGAAGGCGACTGAGCTTATTTGTTGCATCTTTCGCAGTATTAGCTGACTGAGTGTTGACGCATGGCTAACTTGTACTTGCCTTTCAGCTTGAAGCGTTGGGTGGCCAAGCAAGCTGAGCGGGAAAATCAGCGCAAGCAGCGGAAGGAGTACCGTGAACCAGAACACCATCTGGAGGATCCGGAGTACGAGCGCATTCGGGAACAGATCCCAGAACGCATCCAAGATGCTGTCTCACAGGGTATGGGCCTGTCTTTTGCAGAGACGTTTCTTTTGCAATAGCAACAATATTGAAAGGTTCCTGAACCACCCCTCGAGCTTGGTGAAAAAACAACCCGTGGATAGCATATGCTGTTATGAACATATCTCAGTCAAATTTTGCAGTCATGCACGGTGCATGGAACTCACAAGCAGAGCGCGAATCGCCTTTTTTCAAACACTCCTTTCAGATAATGTCTTCTCCTCACCGATTTTGCAGCTGTGGCGCCTTGCCTATGTCGTCATATGCAAGGTTCCCATAGACAGCTGCTATTGCCCAAAAGCGGACATCAAACAAGAAAGGTGTTTGAATCAGTGCGCTTCCTCATACTGTAATTGTGTATATTTGTTGGCGCAGTTTACAAAACAGGCTGAAGTAAACAAAAATGTGCATTGAAAATTTCAATAATTACGTACTTCTGCAAGCCGACTATTGTCTGCTCACACTCAGCCGTGGCCACACAATTACGTGGCATAGGACTTTGATCACACTGCTCATCGGTGTTGTAGTTGTCGGGTCTCGCTAATTTCGATTTGTTTCGAACGCTCATCTGACCTCGAATCACGCAAAACTTAAGTCGGACCACACTTACACTTGCCAGCGCACACTAATGGCTAGAGGCATTGGCAGACATCGCTTCGTATTGATCTGTTGACAGCACTTCAAAATGCATAATTTGGATGTGGCTATTAACATTTCGTCAAGCTGGTACAGGACAAAGCCGGTCCACAGCACATGGCACGACTGGGCACTCCAGCCTTGTCATGCACATAGCAAATGTTGCGCGCACTATACTGGCTATGTGCACTACAGTTGTATGTAGCTGCATCTGCTACGTAGCGTACATACCATGGCCACGGTGGGGTTCCCTGAGAACAATTGCATGCTCCGAGTGGTCTCTGTAAGTTATGTGGTTCCAGGCGCGTGGCAAGCCAGCCCGAGCGCCAACATCTGGCTGATATAGGTTGTCTGCTTCCCAAAGTTGCACACCTTCAAGGTGTTTTGCCATCATGGTCGGAGCTCGTTACGTTAGGAATTCTTTCAACTCGAGTCCACAGTTTGGCACCCATTGCTTACCCGATTAGGGCATTGCCAACGTACTCCCACGAGCTAACATAAAGACAATGTTTCATTGACCCTCAGAAATTGTGTGATTGCTGTAGAGATAAGTGCGAAAGGAATTGTGCTACCTGTCAGTCGGTGCAAGAAAACACAGCCATGCATAGCTATCTAGTACACTGTAGCACAGCAAAGGGATGAGATGCCGCGAACTCAGTTGTAAGTTGAGGGTTAGCCTCAGAGTTTGGCTTGTCGTAGGCACCGAAACTAGAAGTAGTGGCATCTACGCGAACATTTCAAATTAGATTTAAACTCGGCGCTCTACGGTGATGTGGAGTAGGAGCAATTCGGCCAGGACATATTGAATATTTCTTGATACAGGTCATTTCTCTGTAGAGGCATTCGACTATATGCATATAGTAGTACACATATATTACAAGGCGTTTGTGCACGAGTTCAATGACATTGCAGCAACGCCTTGCAGCATGAAGACAATGTTTATAAGCAAATGCTGTATGAACTTTTTGGATAGCCTTACTGTTTTGACAACCTGGCATATATATATAATATATATTGTAAGACGATGCCCGGGACGGAAGAAGGCAGAGCTCATGCATTTCAACACAGCACGAGACAACCAACGAGCACCAACCCGACAAATGGTGATTATGAGGATGGGTATATACAGATGAAGATGATGATAAACTGCACAGTTAGTGCTCACTATATATATATATATAGTGAGCACTAACTGTGCAGTTTATAAATATATATGTATATATATACCGTATTTACTCGAACTCGAATGTGACGCGACCACGATTGTAACGCGAGAGTCGACGTCTCAGTCCGCGTAAAAACAAAAATCTAACTGCGAATGCAACGCGAGATGAACAGAAAGAGATATGGTGCCTTTCTTCAAGGAAACAATTCGTAAACGAATTCACTTATCGTTGTCCGAGAAGGAGACTGAGCTTTCCTTGGGCTGTATTTTCAGGCGATGGCTTAGGGAGATAGTTGCACTTTCTCGAAATTTAGCATGACTTGATGCCAAGAGCATTCCCAACAAGTGTTTCTGGCACTGTACCAGCTCAGTATCAAGAGCGCTGTCAGCCGTATACTTCGAGGGTTTCGATGCCAAAACGAGTCAAGTCTCGCGAAAGTGAAACTATTTCCGAAAGGGACTGCCCGAGAATCAAGTCACCCATGCCGTCAACCTCGTTTTAGGTCAAGTACTTCTTAATGCTCATTCCCATTAGGCCTGCACAACACTGATTTTGGTCTGCTGACTGTTGGCGACAGCAGCTTATACGACGGAAAACACTGTGATCAATGGTTTAAAGGAAGGAAAACGCTGTCGCAGCAGTCGGCAGACTAAAATCGGTGTCGTGTCGGCCTTCTGTGAATGAGCCTTTAAAAGACAGCGCAACCATTTAATTCGGGGATAGTACCAGGCCACTAGGAAGCCCTTCCAACTGGTCCCGCATTTACAGAGGGGCTCCCATTGGTACCACCATCCGAGCATCGTCGACTCATTGATGTCGAACAACTGAGCGGCGGCAGAGTTTCCCAGCTCCTCGGCTATCAAAAGTACTCGTCTCTCGCCATAACGCTGTGAAGCGTGAAAGGCCGCAGGGTAATGCAGCACTGTAACCATACCTCCAAGTCACAAGCGCATCAAAAGTAGGGTCAATTCCAACAACAACAAAAAAAAAAAGAGTTTTGAATTCGGTCGACTTATCTATGGATTGAATCGCGACGTAAGAGTACATGTTGCCAATGAAACGTTAAAAACTGCAGCATTTAGAATATTTGTTTTAGAATCGTAAATTTTGCCATTATTCGAATGCAACACGAGGGTAGAGTTCAAGCACCGAAAATCATGAGAAAAAGCTTGCGTTACAATCGAGTAAATACGGTATATATATATATATATGTGTATATATATATAATCCGTAAATACTCTCCTCCCTTATCCCCGTCTATCTATCTGCCTACCGATATATATATAGTTCTTGCTAAGCAGATGCTGTTGGGTGTGTTTGGACCATTATATGCTTATAATTTGCACAGCCGCTCAGCAGGCACGCTAGTGCACATGAACAAAATGATCATGCCTGCAGCGGAAGGCATGAGCATTTTGCTTGCTCCACTGAGGGGCCCACTAAGCGGTGCACATTGGTGCATCCACTCGGCTTCTTGGTCATTTTGCAGCCAATGTGACTGTACACTGCTAGCCTCTTATTAGGAGACGCACTATATGCGAGGTGCAGTGCCTCAGCACGCAGTCTACGAGCATAGCTGATTGTAAGCAATGCGCAGCCAACTTTTTAAGTACTCCACGGCACACGTGTACGTACCACAAAGGCAAAAACTGGCATTTCTGCAGGGCTGTCTGCCGGCAGCAAGCGACCGGCCGCCTCCACCAGCGGGGAGTGCAGCTCGAGGAAACGACCTGCAGCTGCCCTGTGGCTGCCAGATGTTCCAAGCGACGAGTCTTCTGGTGAGAAGGGGTTTTTCGAGGCATCTCCTCGTGAAATGTTTTATACTCTACGACTTTGGTGTTGGTACCTTGTTTTATTTCCAACCTCTATTGATTGGTGTGAGCACACTTCACAAGTGCGTGTCCGATTGCTTATGTCGCATTAAAAGTCGGAAAGAGCTCTTCCAGCTGACAGTGAAAAAGTCATGCACCTGAAAATAGACGCCTGCGCACTCGCACTGTCGTTCATTTAAAATCAGCTGTTACCCTATTCTACAATGCAAGCTGGACAAAACTGGCCTCAGTTAGGAGGTGGCATTTAGTGAAACTTTCTGTGGGGCGACCGATGGTGTAGACACTAGACAGTTTTAGAATAGCGTTTGTTGCTTTACGTACGTTAAACATAAGCACGTTTGCAGGACCTTACTGTGCGCGTTCTTTCAAGACATTTAGTTTACCGTACGAGAACGCAAACGTAAGGAATACGTTATAAGACGGGGCGCCGTCTGGTGCCTCGTGCCAGACGTATCCAAGCCAAGACACTATTAGCAGCCATCCTGTTCTTGCTATGGGGACGCATCTCGTTAGGCCTACGGGTGCCGGAATCGCCGAACGGTCTCGGAAATTGGACATGCTATGCGCTCATAATTAACGTTTTAGGTGAGTTTAGAGAAAGCGAAGGCCCATTTCAATAGTTACTGGCCCTGAACATAAGTGAGAGTGTAGCCATCACTCGAATACACGCTGAAGCAGGAACCGTTGGTGCCGCCTTTTTCGACAACACTATTCCTTAGAGTCCGTATACATTACGAACGTTAAACTGGCCAAATAACGTACGTTATCATGGCGCACATAAACCAGAGTAACCCAATAACATTCTGAGCATGCGCAGTGACGACGCTATTTCTTTACGTACGTAATGCGTTTACGTTTGGTTGCAAACGCTAAACTAAAACTGTCTACTGTGTTGCACGGTTGTATTAGCAAGATTAGCATTCTTAGCCTACTCCCCCCAACCCCAAACAGATGGCAGATAAAGGTGTCCACCAATATGATGAGTCATTATATTGCTTGAATGCTAATCGCATTAACGTCAACAATCATTGAGAGACGGGTTCTGCCGGAATTTTACGAGATGGTTTAACACTGTCAGTCGTACAAGCTCAGTAGAAGAGCCGAAATTTAATTGCTAGAGAATGTTTCAATAAATTTATCTCAGTCCTGCAAAAGCACCTCAGGGGCAGCTTTTTGTCATTTTTCCTTTACGAGCTTTAACTGTTTAATAAAACACTCAAGTCGGTGCACAACTTGTTGGTTATCATCTTCACTTACATGTTTTGATATGGCCAGCTGAGACTCATAATCGTTGTTTCCGATAAAAAATTACTGAGAGGGAACTCAATTACTAGTGTCTGTGGAAGCTGCAAGCTTGGGAATGTTGGTTAGTGTACGTGGATTTGCCTAAACATCATCTTTCTGGCTTCAGGCGGTCTTGTGATTTTGCAAGCTCATCATTCCTAACAGAATATTGCATTTTAAGTGCAGCGTTTACGCGTGTGTTCAGAGACTTATTGCCTTCTGCATTTAGAAAAAAAATAGGGTTGCTTCAAAATTTGGGCCTGTAAAAGTAGACAGATGGTAAACAAAGCCACGAACACAAAGATTAGATGAATCCTATGTATTAACCATCGTTGCTGTGATAGCCAAACGATTGCCGCACCACGAGTTTTTCTAGTAATTTTAGTCGAAAACTCTATGCTCATGACCTCTACATTCCAAGTGGCACATGTCCCCTGTGGCTTTCCTTGGCTTCGTATGATTGTTAACAAAAATGATCAACACCAGCGGGGCCTCTGGAGTTTGGCAAGCTATTATTGTTTGAAGCAGTGTGTTGGAACAGAACGAAAACAAAAATGAAAAGCGAAACAATGATATTTTTGACCGGAACGAAAACGTAACTGAAACGTTATTTATTTTGTTTCGGAGTGAAGCCGAAATGTTCTTGATCTGTTTTCGGTTCAAGGGGAAAGTCAGCAATCCGAAACAATCTACGTCAGGCAACATCAGAATTAGGCGCGTATCTCGGGCAGGGATAGTGCGAGCGATAGCTGGTCAAGCGCTGCACTAATCTAAGCCTACCGCTCAGTGCACTAGCAGATCGGCATTGTAGCAAAACCCAGGGCTCGTGCACTAAGAGCTTATTGTTTTGTTTTCTACGGGTACAGTGCTTTGTTACAGTTTTATTCTTGGTTTAAGTTAGTTACTATCGGAACAGCGATCTCAAATTACGGAGTACACTCAATGATGTGCGCTTAGTGCCTTGACTCAAGACACTGAGCATGATCTCGGAAATTGGTTTTTGAGAAATATTAACACCGTTTTTATCGTTACGGGTAACTTTTTTTTCGTTCCGGACCAGAATGAAACTTTTTCCAGTTGAACGAAACTAAAACTAGAACGAAAAACATTTCATTCCGACACCCTGGTTTGAAGGGCAGTAGGAATATAGTAATAAAGTCATTACTTCTGTAGGCACATTAGTGATATAGATAAGTAGCATCCTTGACAGGTTACTAAATGAAAGTGAGATGATTCAAGCGTGTGTCACCATAATGACATTATTGTTCAACTTTCAAAAAAGGAGTGTGCCAGATTGCAAGTTTGAAATCCACAGTATTAATATTCTATGTGTCAGGGCTGTTGTTTGCTCATGACAGTGTGTGTGACAACAGCCTAAGTAAAAACGAAAAGAAAAATTGAGACTGCCTGATAATTTGCAGGCCAGCGCTGTTAGAAACACCAGCATGCATGTATGCGAGATAAAGTTTGCGACTGTTGTTAAACGTTTGCAGATGACGACTCAGACTCAACTCCGGAAAATCGAGATGCGTCTGCGAAAACGGAGAGCTCGAGTGAGCAGGACGCTCCAAGTGAAGAACCCACGTCTGCTGGAGCAGAGACAGAGTCGTCCAGGGATGGTGAAGACAGTCTCCCGAGGAAACGGGACGACGTCCAAGGCACCGAGTGCTCCACAGCCGCAACCTCGACAGAGATGCCCTGTGCAGAAGAACCACAGCTACCAGACACGGACAAATAAAGCTTGCCTTTATTGTTCTCTTCCTGGAGTCTCTCTCCCCTCTTGACTACTGCATACACGCCAGGAGAGAGAGGTACACACAGTCTGTGCAGCCGCGCCTTCCAGCGTCGTGGGGGGCCATTGGGCAGACGTGCAGTTGCGCCCACACATGGGCATCGTTATCGTCATGGCCGAGGCTTGCTTTGAGAGACCGCCAACTTTGTACTCACTCATGGCCACAGTGCAAGAACATTTAGGAGAACCTCTACTCAGGTGCAGCTGGATAACACCGCTTAAAATTCTGAGCAGCTTGAAGCCACTTGCATGCTAATGCCACCTGGTGGTTTAACCATGGTTGCTGGGGCAAACAAAGCACACTTGCATTCCACACTGTTAAATGTCACTTGGCAATTGGAACCTAGTCTTGGGTGCAGGCGGATAACTGCACTCGCATAACAGTCTGTATGGAGGAAGAAACGAAAGACTAGGAGGGAGCATCACATGACAATCTTGAAGCCTTGTCTTCAAAAAATATTTATAAAGGAACGGTTCATGGGAAATAGGCCCTCACCATGTGACAGGCAAGCAGTAATATCTTACCGCGAAATGTGCGGAGAGTGGTGGAGAGGCCGTCACTAAGAGCTACCTCAAATGGCCGTGTGGGGCCCATTTCTGAAGAGTTAACATGAAGATGGGCCCCACAGGAAAGGAGTTATGGCGTCGGAGGAGATTTATTCGCGGAGGCTAGCAGCCTGATGTCATGCTCCCTCTTGGTATTTTTCCTTCCTTGATGACGGTCTGAACAGGTTAGAGCGCTTCACATGCTGGCGCTACCTAGTGGCTGAAACCATAGTTTCCATGGCAACCAATGTACACTTGTATTCAGCACCACTAGATGTCGCATAGCAATTCCACGAACTCTGCCCTTCACATACATTCCTGTTGATGTGAAGGAATCAGCTCCGCTGATGCCAATGCAAAGTTGCTGCTCCTAAGTGCTTCTTGTTCTGTGCTCATGGCATTCTGTCAGCACTTAACATGAGCAACTGCACTTGCCGATAAGTGCACAAACAGTAAAGACTGCTGTATACATTAGAGAATAAATGGCCAAAAGACGGAACAATATCGAAACCTGCTGTGAAATTACGAGTGCTCACCATGCATGACTGAAGTAATGTGAGCAGTACACAGACACCAAGTGTGGTGAGAATTGGCGATTTAGGTTGCAAGTCCACTCTGGCTCTGTCATTTATTCTGTTGGAACTTGCATTTTCTTAAGTTGTTGGCATACTTCCAGGAATATGCCACATGGCAGCTTGTTAAACTTGCTGATCTAATTTGATTAAAATGCAAGCCGACCGTTTCATACACCATGACAGCGAATACCATTCCAATACAGTAGAACCCCGTTGGTGTTTTTCAAGAAACTGCAGGGGGGGGGGGGGGGTTAAATTGCCGGGAAAACGTAACCGTGAGGCAGTAGCGCACCCAGGATCTCTGCCAGGGGGGGGTTGACAGTTTGCCAATACCATCTAAACAGCACTAATTTCGATTTCTTCACGGGAAATTGTCAAAAAATACGCTTTTTGCGAGTGTGCAGACGATTGTGCGTCTTACATCTTAGTTGCAGCACTCAAATGCGTAAGGAAAGAAAAGGGAGGGGTTAAACAAAAGGGGGGGTTAAGTCGGCCTCAGGGGGGGGGTTACAACCCCCGAATCCCCCCCCCCGTCGGTACGCCACTGCCGTGAGGAAAGCTGCAAATCGCTACAGCAAAGCCAGAAACAGCTCTGAATGTACAGTTATTAGATGTCTCGCCGCCTGTACTGTGACAGGGGACGGTGCATGTATATTAGGGGCATGTACAAGGTGCCGTGACAGTGGCCTCTTTCAAATCTTGATATGCTTCACCGCATCACCCAGCCTTATTGCGACAACGCTGACTAAAGAGAACTGGTGATTATGCACCCTTGCCAGTCCCAAAATAAATGTAGCCCTGGGCTCGGCGGGAGCCACGGACACTGGGCCTGGCTCCCACA
Source organism: Dermacentor silvarum (assembly GCF_013339745.2). Lineage (NCBI taxonomy): Eukaryota > Metazoa > Arthropoda > Arachnida > Ixodida > Ixodidae > Dermacentor > Dermacentor silvarum. Next base: position 57,037,564 of record NC_051163.1, on the reverse strand, counting down.
AGGTTTTAACCAATGCACACTCCTTCTCTGCGCATGTTTTCTCCCAATATGCTTGTGCAGCTCCTGGTTTGTGCAACTTCGGTTGCTTGTTGCAACATACCAGCTGGCTGCACCGCTAATTTTACGTGACCACCATATTCAAACGTAAGATGCAGGAACATTACAAATTGGCGACATACTAAAGGGGAACATAATATAATACATGGAAATCAATCCAATTTAGGTCGGGACCGCGAAAATGCAATGTAGCAGCCGAGAAAATCCAACAGCGAGGAATGCGTCAATGGGGTTCTACTGTATTTCAAAAGACAAGGGTATTCCACTCTTCAGCACAATACAATGATTTCAATGCCTATGAGATGTAGAAATAATGCTAGCGGGAAGTGCACTCGACCAAAATTTAAAAATTTTTGGATGCAGCGATACCACCACGCTGTTGGATGTGATGATAAACAGCCTCATTGGTGGATTTGATGGAAGAAATTTCACATTCTTAGCCGAGCGCATTTCCGGATATGTAAATTTTTGCATCTCGTAGCTGCCAAAGACTTCAGTTGCTAGTGGAATGCTGAATGTGGCCAATAATTGCATAATGTAGGTCATGTGCCTTTAAAATGATCGGTTGAGAATACAGTTCCAGGTTTCACCGATCCAAAAGGATCTGTTCTGATGTCAAAATGCACATCCTTAACAGTGTCATTCTTTGAATCTTAAAAGTTACAGTACTTTCATTACTCTGTGGGCAAGGATAACATTTGGAAGCTTGTCAGTCAATGCAAGCAATGCACAATATCACACAAGGTATCTCTCGGCAGTCTGCAGTGTCGGCACGTGGGGAGAACAGAAACGTACATAGACATTTCATCACAGGAAGACGATCGTACACTGCCATACGTGCCTGCAGATGTTACATAAAGCCACGTCTTTAAGAAAAAAAAAGGCCAAGCAAATGGCTGCAAGAAAATAAACCCACCACTTTGTCGCACAACACCACCCATCTCTCAAAGGCATAAAAAAAATAAATGCACATATGAGTAAAATGTATCTCATAAGAAAAAGAGCCTTTCCTCATCAACAATCGCTGAACAACAGAATGTGTTCCATCCAAGCTTAAAACGAGCGGCACACGCAGTGAACAATCGTGCACGGTACTACGCCGATTATGTCATCTAACACTGGTGAGCCGCGGATGAATGAAAGAAAGAAGGAATGAACTTGATTAAATCAATGTTGGCTCTAACATTCAAAAACCAGTGGCCCCCCATGGCCTGTTTTCAGCGTGGCCAACGACTCCATATATTTGACATTCTTTTTCGTAATACCACCTTGAAATGTTCAACAGAGCTGCCTCACCCACTTTTATTAAGAGGTGCGACGAAGTGCAAGCTTTGGCGCGCAGGCTCCTCAGTCGATCCTCCAAGTGCCTCAAAGCTTTGAACGTGAGGCTGAATAAGCTATGGCTGCCGGGCAGCCTTCTGAAAAGAAGCCGTTACACGTAAAAGGGCAGGATCACGTCATTTCTTCGTTGCTTACTTGACAGCTCTTGCGAAAAAGCAGCTAGTTTCCCCACATAGAGCGTCCAGTGCGGTCCTGCCGGCTTTAACGGAATGTTGTCTTTTTTTTTTTTTTGCTGCCTGTAATAACATGCGCGCACTCTAAGCTTTTCTTTCTTTTTTTCTTTTGCTTTGCATCATGCAACTCGATACTGTGGCCATTTGTAAAGCAGGCACCCAGTAATATAAACGTCACAAGTGTTTGGGCTAAAAGAACTAAAACGGGAGATTAAAAGAGCGCGCGGAGATGGAAGCTGTCTGTACACTGTCCGTGGCATCGCGGAGGAAGAGAGGCAGTAGCCGAATGCAGGTCCGCGGCGACACGCTCCCGGCGCGCCGGGTGGCGGACCGTGCAAGCACCGGTGGTTCGGCCCTGGCGGTCTGTCCCGCAGTGCTGCATCAAGAGAAGGAACAAATAAATTTTGGGGTTTCACGTACCAAAACCATGATCTGATTCTGAGGCGTGCCGTGCCGTTGTGTGTTTGTGGGGGGTGGTATTGATTCATTCTGAGCATCTGAGTTTCTCCAATGTGTATGCAATGCACGATACATGAGTGTTCTTTCATTTTGCACCCATTGGAATGCGGCTGCTGTGGCCAGAACTGAAGGCGTGACCTTGAGCTCAGCAGCAAGACATCACAGCCACCGGGATACCACAGCGCGTCAAGAAACGGAGCCCATTCATCAAAAAAGTCCAGTTGCAGACAGGTTGTTTACAACTTTTTAGGAAAATACACTGCCTCTTGTTTTCATAAGTGGAGAGCTCAAACGCAATACCCGAAATGTGCGTAATCAGACAAGTCTGGGAAACTGAGCATCAGTGGCATACTTGTGATTTGTGCAAAAAAATAAAGGTCCTTAATGAGACTCCACCAATAAAAACAACTTCTGGTATGTAGTAGCTTAAATTGATGACAGCATGAAGCAGCATCTTCAAATTAGGAACCCTTAGAACCGCTAGGGTGTGCCACATAGATTACAGTAAAACCTCACTATTATGTAACGAAGTTGTATAGAAGTGCGGTTTTCAACTCTTGCATGTACACACTGGCGGCTCTCACCAAAGTGAACCCCCCCCCCCCCCCCCATCTGCCGGTCCCGACTTCGTCTACTCGAGAGTTGGCAACCCTAGATGCAACACCTACAACAGCAGCACCAAAAGCACCCCATTTAGTGAGCTATTTCATTAATGTTCATCTGCTGGCTTATTCGATTGGTGGACACAGTGAAGGCATTATCCCCGCTAGCAAACAGTTTTCGGAGGCCAGGTGGCGCTGTCTCACCCAGTATGCTGCTGTCTCATTTGGCCTGCGACTGCTGCTGTATCTCAATCTTCTCCACGGTCATGTCTGGGTTCATCATGGTCGCCTCCTGGATGGCCTGTGCCAGTGCACGGTCATGGTCGATCGGGTCGCCGTCACTCTGGATGGTGATCTTCTGCTCCACTCGTGTCTCGACAACCCCATCACGCTCCATCTTGTACTGCAAGGGTAACCAGCATGCTTTATCAAGATATGCACCCCTTTTTCACCCTGTGCGCCACAGTCCAGCCACCATGTCGATAGCACTCATGGGGTCACTCGCCCAGGACTATCAAGTCACCGGCGTCACGCATTAAAGGGGCCCTGAAACACTTTTGGACAAAGTAAGAAAGCTTTGCCAATCTGTTCACAAGGCTCCCGTGAACATGTGAGCCAAATATTATTGCACTGCATGCATCGGGGAATTTACAAGCACGTGTCAAAAGCAGTGAAATGTCGCTTGCTCTCGCTTCCACAATGGCATTATGCAGCGTCATCTCAAGCAGCTGGACACAAAACAGCTATCGGCTGATTTCGTGATCACAAGAACATTATCTGTAATACGATTATTGCTCACTTGGGTTAAATAATTGAGAAATGCAGTAGAACCTCGTTGATACGATCCCGTTACGTACGATTTCTCAACATCAACGTTCACGATCAAGAACACAGAAAATGAAAACAATTAAATTGTGGGGTTTTACGTGCCAAAACCACGATCCGATTATGAGGCACGCCGTAGTGGGGGACTCCGGAATAATTTGGACCACCTGGGGTTCTTTAACGTGCACCTAAATTTAAGTACACGGGTGTTTTCTGCATTTCGCCCATATCGAAATGCGGCCGCCGTGGCCAGGATACGATCCCGCGACCTCGTGCTTAGCAGCCCAACACCATAACCACTAAGCAACCATGGCAGCTGACACACAAATGACTAAATACGGTCGCGCTTATTTTTTACCGGCTCGTACGTTCCCGGAAAACACGATATTTTAGCACCAACGTTCAGTAGATGGCCAAATTGCGAATGTATGATACGTTTTCCAGCTGGTAGATCCCATGTAAACAAAAAAAGGAGTTAGATGCGCATGATCGAGAACAGCAGCCAACCGCCACAGTGGCTTGCCCGGAATACTAACCCGCCCATCTCACGCGAAAAAGCTGGTGCGCACTAAGTTTCTTATTCCAGTACCAGCAAATAAATCGCCTCCAGGGTCGTCGTACACCGCAGTCACAGCTATCGTCACCAACCCTATTGTGATAAGCATCTTCACTTATCTGTTTCACAGCACATGGGCCGTAGTGCCATTGGAAGTGCACTGCACGCATTTAATAGGTGATGACCAATGCGCCGCCGTTCCCTGCTGCAGGCGGGCCAAAGGGAGCTCTGGCGGCGTTGTAGGCATCGTATTCTGGTGTTGCCCATCAGCTCGATTTCGTTTATATTTTCCGTCGCAGCCTTAAAACACTATGCAATAGGAAAACGATAACGTGCGTCTCGGGTCGCTTGGGCCCTACCGGCTCTATGCGCGTCCAATCTCGTGCGGCAACAATTCGCGCTAAGTGGGCACAACAAAAATTCCCTCCAAAAAGCCCTGCTCGGAGAAAGAAAAAGAGGACGTTGTGAACGGAGCGCTCCGAACGGCACGAGACCTCGAGGCGCGTGACCCAAGGCGTAATCGAGGGTGAAGAGACGCTGAGCGAGGATTGTCGACATGGTTATGGGCCAGGAAGGTCGCATCATCAGCAACGCACTGGCTACGGGAGACTTGGAGGTTCGGCTGAGTCCGTGACGCTGGCAGTCCAGGGTGTGGCCGTCGACCTCGGAGATGTTCGAGCAAAGCTCCTTGGACCAGCTCAGCGGGCCCCTTAAAGCAGCCCTGTGACAGTCACAGGCATGTCACTGATGTCAGTGCTTGTGAAGCCACTAACATCAGTGTTAAATTTGCAGCAGGAGATTTGTGAGGCGAGGTTTTTAAAAGTGGTGTCATTCTCTGATTAATTAGAAAAGTGTTTCAGGGCCCCTTTAACACTGATGTTAGTGGTTCACAAGCACTGACATCAGTGACACGCCTGTGACTGTCACATCAGTGATAATCATGTGCATTTCGCTGCTTGTCAAGCCAACGAGTATTCATGCTGGTGTGAACACAGCTGTCTTCCACTATTCTGGTACAGTAAAACCTCGTTAATTAGATTTCACGGAACCGCAAGAAATGTCCGAATTAACCAAATGCCGAATTATCGAGGGTATCAAAAAAAGAACAAAAAAAAAACTGCTCACTACGTCGACACAATTTTATTTACTGAACAAATGAGCAAACCCTGTTTCTATTTTGCTCAAAAGCAGTGCGGAAGTTGCAATTCTCGTCATGTCGTGACTGATTGGCCCTCGCCGCTCGAGAACTCCTTTGCGGCGTGCGCCTTCACAAGACACGCTTTTCACTACAGCGCGCACATCCTGATTATTTTTTCGCCAGTGAGCTGCTCACCAACAGATCGCCCATCCATCACAACGTAGCAGGTGCTCCTCATTCTCGACAGCTATAAACCGAGTCAAAACGCAACTATCGTTTGCTGCAATTGCGGACGACACCGTGGCGGCTAATCGATGCGATCATGGATGGCAATTATGCAGTTTTGAAGGCACGCGGCCGACGCGTGCAGTGAGTCAAAACAGAACTACCCTTTGCCACAACAACTACGGATGATATTGCGGCCGCTATCGACGCGATCATGAATGGCGACTAGGCAGTTGTGAAGGCACGTGGCTTATGCGAGCACCAAGTCAAAACGAAACTACTGTTTGCCGCAACTGCTGCGGATGAAACCGTGGTGGCTATCAATGCGATCATGAATGGCGCCTACGCAGCTACCACAGTGTAACGCACAAATAAAGGCTTTAAAGGCACAAATGGGCCCGAAGTGTTATAGCAATGTTGTCATTCACGTACACGTTAAGTTAGTTAGATGCTAGCGCCATTTTTGCTCTTCTACGTCGCACATTCGCAGCGCTCAGTTCTCGCCGAGCTTCGAGAGTTGTCCAAATTAATGAGAGTTTGATTCCATTAAATAATGTATGCACCTGCCGGGACCAGAGGACGAGTCCGAATTATCCGATTTTCCGAATTAACGGGGGTAGAATTAACGAGGTTTTACTGTATCCTCACACCAACCAGCTCCGGAAATTTCATTCAGATCTCAACGTCAAGCCCTTCTGCAACACATGCTTGTCAATTGCCATGCCAATGTTTCATTCATCCACACCTTAGTTCCCTTTTGTCCCCTCTTACGATATTGTCAAATTCATCATTACGTCATCTCTGATTTGCTCAAAATGCCAGCATGGCGAAATTTTAGTGTCCAGAATACAGTTGAACCCCGTTTTAACAAAGCTGCACACGACACAAAAACATTCTTCGTTATAAGCACATATCTGTCACGAGTTGATACCGGCAATAAATATTTTAGGTTTACTCAGTTACATCCGATAATTCATTATACAGTAGACTTCCGTTATTTCGACTCCGGTTATTTTGATTACGACTGAAGGTCAATTTAGCACACATATATTTATATGGGGCCAAATTTTCGTTACTTCGGTACTGAAATTAGCCTTCGCTGGATTAATCAAACTTGGCTGGTCATCACGCACGCACACGAACTCAATGATAACCAGAGTGCTGACTTTGTTCAGGAGCTCTAATGTCACTTTTTCGTTAGTTTTCTAGTACGCATTCAATGTGGGGACATGTTACGAGTCGGGGCAAATACTGCCAAATGAATCAGCAGTGTGTCTTGATGTTTTTTTTCTGCCTGTTGCTTAATTCAAACCATCGAATAATTCGATGAATTTCAGCGGTCCTGTCAGGATCCAATTAACAGAAGTCGATTGTATCAGGGTTACACTGCAACACCCTCGTTCTCAGTCACAGCATTTACACCTATGCCAGCAACACTGCGGCCATGCTGCCATACCGTGACAGTCTCGACGGTGCGCGTCTTGCTGGAGATCGTCTGCGAGCTGACCACCTCGCCTTCCTGTTCCACAATGTCGTGGGGCGGTACCGCGCTGGTGGTCACAGTGGTGGCTGCAAAGTGGGCACCCACTGGCCCTGGCCCCTCGGCCACCTGGTAGGCCACCTTCCTCGTTTCTGTCGACACCACGGGCACGCTTGTCGTGCTACTTGTTTGAAGCGAGGACACACTCGCTGGGTCGTACTTGAGCGCCTCCGTCTTCACAATGGCCCTCTGCACGGGAGCAGGAACCAAAATGGCCAGGAAGTTAAAAGCAGGCTAGCTGACACCATCCCACATTTGCAAACTACAGTTAAACCTCTATATAATGAACTTGGTAAAATTGGCAATTGAACTTCATTATACTGAAATTTCGTTACATTTACATTCAATCTTTTATGCAAACAAGTACTGTCGCCAACAGATTTTTCTGACACGGAGAGGGCCACGAAGAAAAATTATCGGGCAATAGAAGAAAAACTAATTTTAAGGATAAAAACATTTCCGTTTGTTGAATTTGAGAGTCGGCAATCGGAGATACGAATTCACGCTGGGTCGACGATAACTTCAATCGAGTGTACAAAGTTATCGCATCACTGCCACCGTGGTTGATATGAGTCACGCACAGCGGGTAACACTATGAAGAGTGCAGGCAGATGGAACCGAACGCCTGGTCTGCCTCTCACTTTAACGAGACTCTGAAATTCGGGACTACTCTACCTTCAGCACTAAATGCTCGGGAAGACAGCACACATAAAGCCACGTCGATGCCGGCGACGACAAGCGGGTTCAACTGTATGTAGACACATTTGTGCGTCTGACCTCGACTCTCCAGCTGGGAGCCCTTCGAGAAGAAGGGCGCACAGCGTTTGGTCTGAATTTTTAGCTGTTTTCGTGGCGTGCCGCAATGTAATACTCTGCAGACACGACCGTCAGTATGCATTGTATTCACTGAGCATGTCAGTGGTTAAAATGGCCAAACCTGGTGAGGGGCCTTTTAAATACAAATCCAATACTCCTTTTCACGTTGATGCACCAATGAAACACACTGCAAATTAGGACCAACTAGAACACTGTTTTGTTAACATGATTTGGCCTGTATGCTTAGCTTGGGGCTGTACAATCTTTGGAGACTGGACATGTAGCAGTGCAAGATTTCAAAGTTGGTCCACATAAAATGAACCACACATCACTTAACTAGGACCTTGAAGCTAAAAAGGCAAGAACACGACGAACAAACTGGCAAATGACAGGGCATATTGAAATAGACTTGTAGAAACAAACAATCCTATGGAGACATGGCAAACAGCTCATGGCTGGCACAAGACTCGTAACTTTCAGCGCACTGCTATACGCAATTGGTGGCACAAAATGAACGTCTTTTCTGTGAGGGAGACAAAGGCTGATTCATGCCTGTTCGGGTGAAGTGGCCTTCCGAGAGTCCAGCAAAGGTTTGGACTGCAATGGAGACGTGGCACCAGGTGGTCTGATGCCAGACTTCTCTGCGCCACGGCTGCCGGCGTCAGCACCGCTGCTCCACGATGGCTGCTGGCTAGGCAGACCTGGAATGCGTGACTTGCTGGTGTCCTAAGAAAAAGAAGACCCAAACCAGGCAACCTAGTCACTGCACTGTCACCATGCATCAACTGGGGGCCACATTCTTAACTGAACACATTTGATGCATGTAGGACCTCCGAGTATGTCTTCATGATTGCTTTTCTTGCACAACTGTCACACAATAGCAGAAACCGGGTCATGGTTGTGATAGCCATGACCAAACACCAGCATTTTACTATTAGTATTACCTTAGGGCAGTGAGGAGCTAGATTCCTCCTCTTTGCCTTTAGGATGTTGCATGTGAACTTGCTGTGATGATTTAAATTAGTATTAGAGAACTGATATGGAAAACATGTCCAGCCTCAAACTCTAGTCTTTGGAGTAACAAGACAGGAGTAACACAAGAACGGGTAAACATGGTGATGATTGTATATTAATATAATCCATGCCATAATCATTGCATTCATGGCATACTATAACATAGTTATTTCTCCATCTCTTTTTGTACTGTTTTTGAGTCCTTCTGTTCTATATTTTTGCGTTCAACAGGCTACTTGTATGTTTTCATACAGTGCACCAAGCTAGGACTACTAATCTGGCAAAAGCCACTTGTACCAATAGAAATATGATTACTTGTCTTTGTAGTGTACCATGTGTGCTTTGCCTGTGGGCATCACGATGATGCTCACACCATCTTAAAAGCTAGCTCACACATTAAACAGCATCAACACTGCTGGATGTGTCCATGCTACTGAGCTGCTTGAGACAGACTTGATCCGTCCAGGTTCCTGAAATCTGCATCAAGCCCTCAAACAGCCACATACTGTGAAAGAACAGCTACCTTTTGCTGCAAATGAAGCTCCCCGGCTTTTCCTCCCGGCGGCGAACGGCTCGCTGCCAGCGAAGGCACCACGCCCACCACCTTGGGGCGGGTGGCGCCGTCCTTCTTGGTAGGGATCCGTGATGGCCGCGACGGCCGCTCCTCCCGGTATTCGTCCAGGCTGCTCTCCTGACGACTCGGATGAAGGCGAGTCCAGACTCTTGCCCGACACAGTTGTCGTCGTCGTCGTAGGCGCGGTTGTGACGGGACCCACAGCAGCACCGGGACTGGTGGGACTGCGGCCGGTGGGACTGTGGCCAGTGGGGCTGCGGCCAGTAGGGGCTACGGCCAGTGGGGCTGCGCCCGGACACCTCATTCCACCCCGGTGCGCCTGCCGTCCTGGTGGGTGAGTAGGTGAAGGCCAGACCCGTGGCCTGGCGCACTCCTCCGTCACCGCTGCCAGGTCGGGCAGTCGGCGACGTGGCTTGCCCGCCAGAGTCCACGGGAGGCGGGCTGTAGCTGAAACCACCGCCACGTGTCGGGCTGTACGGACGCTTGGAGTCGTCGGCTGGGACCTGTGACGTGGGGTGGGCCGAAACAACAGGGCAATTTCACGTGGGAGGTTACCAGCATCACCACTCACACGGACTGTCGGTAAATGCCTTCTCTAGTCAACCGATTCATGCCTTGCGAAGAGACGACACAGAAAAAAGCAATGCTGGAAGCAGGATGAGTGCTGTCTCACAGCTGTTATTTTTTGTTTTTCGAAAGCAACAACATAACCTCACAAGTGTATACAGAAAAACAAGAAAAGGAAAACAGAAACAAGCATAAATCAAACAAGGTGCCTATGCCACCATTCAACCTCTTTTTGGGATATGGTGAAAGCAACTGTAGTTAAAAGAGCTTGGTGTGTCAAGCAATTGAATTCCTTAATCTCCTCTCTTTTTTTACAGTGTGCAGCCACCTTTGTTGCACTCCCTGTGCTTTGTACTATCCCTCGGACCTTCTTGCACCATCTTTACTAAAAGTAAAAAATATGTGCTGTTACCACTCCTACTGCACAATTCCGTGGCACAAAAAGCAGTTGTAGGGGAAAAGAAGGGAGAAAGAAGTTCAGCAAACATGGCAGATGTTCACCGTCTATGACGTGTAGCTGAACAAATTTCCTCACATCTCAAGTTTTTCTTCATGCAATGCAAAAATTGAGCCCCTTGGATCACAATTTTTCTAACTTGAGAAAGAAGTTTTACGACCACATCACGAGGTCATCCGAGTCGGTTGTGTCCTCTAGCAGACACAGCAGTGTGTCATTCTACACACACACATGGCTCGTATTCCTTCTCTGTTCTCACATCCATGAGGTTGTTGAAAACAAAGGTTTTTTTTTTTTCTGCCAACAAATAATCATTTCATCCGCAATCTGTCGTGAATCTCTAACGAACATTGCTAAGGTAACATTAGTGTTGTGCAAATATTCAAATTTCGGAATAGTAGTTTCGAATATAGTGGTATTCGATATTCGCTTCGAAAAACAAATATTATTGAACTTACAAAACCGTATATTTTGGTTCCCACGCGCAGCTTTGCCACAATACAGTTAGGTTATGCAGTGAAGCATATCAGCAGTGCAGTGAAGCATACAAAGAGTGGAAAGGGGTACTGTATCGAGGCCAAGTATGCGTTCCTTAAATACATGTGCATGCGCAGTCCGCAGTCACAGTGTGAACACCGAGACGTCTAATGAATGTAACCAAGATGTCTAATCAGAATAAAAGCACTGGTGCAGCACTACCTTCTGTTTACATTTCTTCTAGTCATTGCAATAGTCAACATTTTTAATTGGTGCACTGGTTTACTTATGTGTTTGTTTCATTAACTTCCTACATGTACAAAGGTAGTTGCATCGTGTTTTGCTATACATTAACCTCTTTTAATGAGTTCATTAGGAGTGTCAAAGTGGAAGAAAGTGTATGTGTGGGAAGCCAGTCTCGTGGTGGAGGTGTGTGTCATAAATACACAGGCTGTCCCATGTAACTTGCACCAAACGTTAAAAATATGCAATTAAAAATACGCAAAGTGCCTCGGGCGGCCAGTCGCGCAGCAATTTTGCGTGTATTTGCGGGCTTCTTTCACACTCGGAAAAATACCTTTATGTAGCACGTATTGAGCCACAGAAAGCTGCAAAGTTGTTACCAACCAAATCTCCAAGCGACGGCAAACAACATAACCTTGGTTCCGTCCAGCTACCTGGCATTTGTATATTTTTTAAAAGTTTGGTGCAAGTTACATGGGACACCCTGTATACATATACAGTACAACTGACGGTTATATGCATATACATACAGGGTGTCCCAGCTATCATGCAGCACAATTTTAAAAAAAAGAGGAACGGCGTTACGCGAAGCAAACCTAGTGCATATTGTTTCCAGTACAGTGGAGCAGCCGGCAGTAATTTTTTCGTTACTGAGATTTCATTAGGTAATTGTAATTAATTATCTAACTCGAGAAGTACTGTCCTAATTATCAAAGTGTCAATGAGAAAGTTGTAGAGCAACATCAAAAACTCTGTTGCTCAATACGTGCTACATAAATGCGTTTTTTCGAGCGTGAAAGAAGCCCGCGAATACACGCAGAATTGCCGCGCAACTGTGTGTATAAATTTTGAAAGTGTTCGCTCAAACACTCTGGAAGTGCAACTGCTCCGGGCCAGCATCCGTCAATTAAGTCAATCAGTGACTTTGCCATGTGGTGAACGCGGCTTAAATAATGGATCCGGGACCTCAGAGGGGTGCGACGTAATGGTAACGTATTTCTCTTGTATTTACTGCTAGATCGCCACTTAATTTTTTTTTATCTTTGACATTTAGTTAACGAGCTTTAACCACAACAAATTCTTGGTCTCATTCCTTACACAGATCAATTAATTCCAACATGCAGTATTTCCTATGCATACGAATTTGCACTCACTTCTCTGCACAAGAGCTATTCGATATTCAATTATTAGAAAATGTTCATCCCAAGTTACTATCCACTTTGAATTCACTTCGAACTCAATATCCCCCTATTCGCACATGCCTGCTAAGCTAGCTTTGTGTAGGTTACAAGCTGAACCTCTCAAGCTATGGAGGAACCAGTGCAGGCTCGCTTTTTGTAACCACCTTCCACAAACTTTTTCAATTTCGGGATACACGTGTCTTACCTGGTACGTGTACTCCTTGGTATAAGGGCCCGACTGCCTGGCGGTGAAGCCACCCGGTGCCCGGCCAGCTGGGCGCGGCGTGCTGGTGTCCGCGGGTCCCACAGTGTCCTCCTGCATCGTGTCCCCGCCCGACTTAGCCGGTGCCGCGCCTTTCCCCGTCGTCGGAGGCCAAAACTGCGCTGCCGCAACACCCGCGGCAGTGCCCGCCCCCTTGCGGTAGCCTCCCACCTCGGGCGGCGTCTGCTCAGCGAGCGGCACTAACTTCTCACGAGACCGCGAAAGCTCCAGCCGCGTGACATCCTGGTCGCGGATGCTCTTCTCGGCGAAGCCACTCTCGAGTCGCGTCTCTGACTTGGTTGGCCGCAGCTGACGTTCCTCCTTCAGGCCGGACGACGCTCCCTTCGCGGGCACCCGGTCGTCGGTGACAAAGACTTCGCGCACCAGGCCCGTGCCGGGGTCCTCCAAGCAAATCACCCGCACCCCATCGTCAGTCTCGCCGCCGCCCGACAAGCTCTTCTTGACGTGCGGCTCTTCTTTCGGCGATGTTCCCGGCGCCACTTTCTTGGCTAATGCCTCTGCTTTGACGCCTGGCTCCCCGATGCCGCCGTGCGAAACCTTACCCTCGGCGGTTTTCGATGTCACTGGTTGTGCAGTTTTCGTGGCCGCAGCTTCAGCAGCCTTTGAGGCGGCCTGCAAACCCTTCTTTGCGTGCTCGACTCCGCTTGCGGGGCGGGCTTCCTTGGACGCCTGAACGGTTGCGTCAGAGTTGGTCGCAGAGTGCGGGGGATTGGAATGCCGTCAGGGTAGCCATGCAGACAGCACGGTGACGTTAGGAGAGGAAGGCGTGCGTGTGGAGAGAGGGGGCAAGGGAAAGAGAGAGAGAAAGAGAATACAAAGGGATGTTAGCAGGCACGCTGCAGGAGGCTCGTGCATGCAAAGGTGTGCCCGCGCTGCATTTGCAAATGCTGAGAGCTATCGCATTCGTCCACGCATCACTCACTAACAATACAAAAGAAAAGGTCGTCGAGCATGTGCTCTCGTTAGCACTGCCCGGCAGGCAAGAGCAGGCACAAGAAGAATTGGTAGGACTCAAGAGGCTGGGGCAGGTCTACTAGTACAGTCCCAACTAACTAATCTGGACTGAGAAGAATTGGCAGCGCTTGAGAGTCTTGGGTGGGTCTACTACAGTAGTCCTAACTAACTAGATGATGTGAACCGAGTTCTCACCTTCACATGCAGGCTTAACTGCGAACTTAATACTAACGTTCACCGAGTTCTGTCTAGGGAGATTAGCTCCTGATCTGCAGAAGGCGGAGCGAAGAACACCCGCAGTGCGTGCATGTGCTTGCTCATCTGCACACAATGCTGCATTTGAAACTGCAAAGCACAGCTCGCGTGAGATGGTGCCCTGTGGTGAACAATGCCCTGAGATAACAGTTTTGTAAATTAGCAATTCAATGGAACCGAGTCAACGCACTGAACATGCGCTAGGACCTGTACACACAAAGACTGTAAACAAAGCTAAACAAACACACAGTGACAGATTCTGCAATTCTGAGGTCACAGGGCATCTGCTTCAAATGTAGTTAATAAAGTAGGGCTAGTTAGGAGCACAAACACATAGCACATTACAATAAATTTGAATGGATGTAGGCTCCAATTAGCTGCCTGCTCCAAGATGCGATATTAGGTGCAGATTGCTGCAAGTAAATCTCTTAGGTGCACTGCCCTGCAAAGCCTGAAAAACTGCAAGCAATATGTTCTCATTGCTTGAATAAAAGCCAGGCTACGAAAAGCGCAAAGGTCCAATTGATGCAGGACATGAACTGCCACTTAAACTTTGTCATTGGCTTTCCTCAATATATGCGCCATTTATTAGAGACTTCAAACATGCATACCATCTATCGGCCTGAAGAGCGCGAGCCATGACCTAGTAATTCTAGAGCCGACACTCAGATTCAAGGCTAAAGTGCAAGGCACTCTGAAGAATTAAAAAACTTTATCCCGCTCATGACGTCCTAACTTTTCCTCTCTGTGAACAAGATAACAGTAGTGATTCAACACCAATAAAACAGAAAGGCATGGAGAATGACGGAATAAGGGGCTCTGTCATGTCCTATCTGACACACACAGAAAATAACACCTAACATATAATAAAAAGATGAAAAAGCTCAAGTATTCCAAATGTCAGATATTCTTGACTCTGAAAACTGCAACAGTGTCGCAGGTATAAAAGCCAAATTGCCAGTGCAAACAAGATATCCTATCGTGTTCTTGATGCTGTACCTCCATACATAATTTTTTTTTTCTTGGCAGAACCTTCAAAAAACTTCACCCCAAAATACATTTGTCATATATAATATTCATTACACGTATATATATTTATTACATGCTACTGGCCAGAAAAATTTCAGATTTACTTTGTCTTACCTCAAAATTTATTATATCTGTTATTATTATTAGCAGTAGTAGTTTAAAGGTCAAAGCCAGGAACATGAGTTTATTTTGCCTCAGGATCAGCAAATTTCACTGACATCAACTCATACTCCTACGAGTTAGGAACCAGGCCGACTGAGTCCATTTCTTCATCATACTTTGGCACGGGCACGGTACAATGTAACATAAATATCAAGTACGGGGTTGAACTAAACTAACAATCACACAGTTTCAAGCTGAGCATTATAACCACTACTTCGCAGCAACATTGCGAAAGCGACTGCAGAATATTTGCATCATGAAATAATCTTGCCACATTACTATTAGAAAAAAAATTTATGTTTACGTGAAAGTCATACTGCATATCAAAGTATGTGCGTGGGACATTATGAAGAGCCCTGCTCAGCTGCAGCAAAGTGTTGCTTGAATTACGCTGGATTTAACGCACATTTCAAATATTACTTAGGCAGTGAAGCACAAGAAGGTTTCGCCTTTTGCACCACAACACATGCTCAGCTATTAAGTACGCCGAGTTCCAACACCCCAGCACATGCACACATCTCACTCTGACTGGACAACGTGCCCAACAAATGCTGTTCACAGTAGCCGAGTTACGGGAATAATATGCCACTGAAGTCCGTTTTTTTTTTCACCTCCAGATGTTAAACTTCTGGCACTTAATTTAGTATATGTTTACAGCTACTGCCTTGAAAGTCTGCTCTGAAACAATTACTGGTTATTCGCTCCCATATGCAAGTAGAAAAAAAATGTATTAACTGCATTACGAGTGTGAGGCACTGATGAAAGAAAGGCACTTCTCTCTCAGCAACTACTACGCCGTGCAAGCAATGCGTCGATCAGTGCGAACCAGATTTCCCCGCAAGATGACTCTACCGCTTAAATGTGCTTCCCTTTTTGCCGGCATGCAATTGCATCGTGCAGTGTCGTCTTACGAGCAGTAAATTAGAGTCGCCACACGGCTTCATTACTGCAGGCATTCTCAAACGAGCTTAAGCGGTTGCATTAATGCAAACTATTAGAGGTAAAAATGACAGACTGGTTAGAGTGAGTGCGGTGAGGTATGGGCACTGTACGCTCCACGTGCATTGTGGGGGAGCTGCAGCCACATTTTCAGAAAGCGAAAAAAGACACTTGGTACGCGGCGTAACGTCGGAGTCCCCCCCGTCACGAGAGCCATCCCACCACACCAACCGAGATTCGCTGAAGAAGCACTCCCCAACACCCCCTCCAAGGTTTCAACAAAACAAACCACACACATGGATACAAACAGAACATGGCTCCTAAGAGGCTGTGTTCTTGATTGATCGCTTTTGGGGACGCCTGCTTTCGACGTGAGCCAAACAGCTGAACCAGTGGATGCATACATAAGAAAGTTGCAACTGCGCATGGCGGCATTAATTTTACACTGCAAAAGTGCAGAGTGTTCATAACTCCTCAGTGGAAAAAGACAAAAAAGAAGCACATTTCTTTAAATTATGGGAAATATCGTAATTATATAAACTACGAGACACAGCTAACTTGTGCATTCTGCACATCCATGCTAGAGGTGAACATGCCGTGGTGGCACACCGGTCAAGCAGGGGGTTTGATGAGTGAGAAGCTGATGGCAAAGCCACGACGAGAGAACACTGGTGGCAAGCGTGCGGTAAGAACAGGCTGCACATCATCACGATCACTTGGGACCTGACGAAAAGAGCAACCGCGATAACGCTAAGCCTGTTCTTACCGAATGATTGACGCCAGTGCCGGCACAAAAGTCACCTCGCAGACTGAAGAGAGAAAAAAAAAAAACGCAACTGCTATCTGCAACAGCAACTTTACGCAGTTTACGACTTTACTTTGACGTAATAGGAGAGCGTGCACGCATTCTCCTAGCACGGGAGAGTCCTAGTAAAGAAGGGCGGCCGGCACTTGGTCGGCACGGTGGCCCAGTGTCGAATTCGCGTTTCTGTTAGCTCGCTTTTCTTTCTGTCTTTTGTTTCGCCATGTACGATGGGCCCAAAGTCAAGTTATATGCCTGCTGCGGGACAGAGAGTTTATCTGCTCACAAAATGAAAATGCTGATCAGACACCGATAAACTTTGACATGCCTATGAGCAGGATGGTTGAGGAAAGACGCGCACGCAGCGTGCTTGTCAAAACAACAGGTGCTGAAAAGCAGCACTTCAATGTTATGCTCGAGATGATGGCAGACGGCGGAGGCGGCTGCAAGGACGAGCAGTTGTGGAATCACGATATGTGTGAAGCAATCAGCGACCTGGACGACAGGTCTGGTGGTTCTGATGCAAAGTGAAGCGCAATAAAAATGCTGTTACAGTTTGAAAATTGTATACGTGTATCTTTACTGAAAAGATAAGTTATCTAATGTATTTTTGAAATCATTACTGTCTTACTTTTAATTTTTTTTTTTTCAGTTTCAAAACAGTTCCCATAAAATTTACCCTGCATAATAAACGCATCCCCCAACTTTGCTTCAGTTTTTGGGGAAAAGAAGCGCATTGATTTCACAACTACATACAATATTTCCTTTTTTGTAGGTTTTCCCTATGTTCTGTAAGTAGAAAAAGGGTTGAAGCAAGCTTTCGATATATTAAACCAAGCCGGCACATCCTGCAGGGGTTACACAAACTCATGACAGCAGAGAGGAACCGCGCCAAAGCTACAGCTTCGCAAAAGTGAACATGTTTTGCCAAAAGCAATCAATCTAGAACACAGGCCTAGACTGTCCTTTAGCCGTGAGGAACTGTTCAATGCCTTAAACCTACATCTAAAGCCAGTGCACGTACTTACCTAAAGATAGCACAGATAGGATGCAAGCCTGCAAATAACGAGTGAGCAGGAAATCCAGGCCAGCCTTTTTTTTTTTAGTTTGTTTTGGTAGACAGACCAGACAGTCCCACAGGCACCAACGTTCCTTTTCTGAGCATAATGCGCACACAACTACAATTGCGGATCAGTGTTCTTAGATGCTCAATCCACTTTGAACTTGCTCTATAACTAAGAGTTAACCAACTGCAGCATCACCGTCCATCACAGATAGCATGTGCATAAAAAGTCGCTGAAAATTTTGACATCACACTGTGTCTGTCTTAGTTGGTTTTCCGACATAATCAGCATGTGCTACTCCACAAGTACAGTCCGAACCCGTTTATAACAAACTCGATAGTTTCACGAAAAGTGGTCGTTATATCAGTAGTTCGTTATAGATGGACTCCCACCCTTAAAAATGCTCAAAAATAATCACACTGAAGCTGGCGTTCAGCAGCTACAATTCGACGGTACATTGGTCTGAAAACCAGATTATCAGTGTTATTTCTGTTCCCGGTGCGTTCGCGCTCCTAGCTGCAAATTTCTGTTAGAAAGGCCCGTCTAAAGAACGAAATGCGCCGGTGTATAGCTCTTTCAAAGCAGTGCCCGGTTCCGATCACCTGTCACTTTGAAACTGCAAGCGCAGCCGCCATTTTTTATTCGAGAGCTTGTGATATATCTTACTACTAGCAGGACATGACTATACTCTGCACAAGAGAGCTAAGCGTTCTTTCTAGTTGACTGGAAGTGTAACTTTGAAAACTTCGGAAACTACTGCGGCATGCCGCCATTCTGCGAAGGTTTCCGACATCATGGTCTCGGCATTACAGCTGTGCATCAGCCACACAAGAACTGTAAAATTACGTTATCTATGTCACTTTGGGTGAAAAAAATGTTCGAAAGGTAGAATATCACCGCAAACCGTTGTCAGCAATCGGCAACGCGTAAACAAGGTGCTGCTGAACCTTGATCTCCTGATAACGGCATGGTAACCGCCGACACTTTGCAACACTGCGTGGCAGCAGTGCATGGTGCAGCGTTCTCGCCGACTCGAGCCGCGTGCATATCGACAGTAACGACAGAAACGCTCACACGGCCGTTGATCTCATGGTGGAAGGACATAGACGGTCGTTCCAAATTGTTGAAATAGGCGTCGGGCACATGGTGCCGCACAGACAACTGTGCAAAAAAGCGACTGCGGCCATCGTGACATCCCATAACGCAACGGCGCATGCGCCCGTGCATGCCCCACGCCATGCAGTCTATGCTGTACGCCTCCTCCCTGGTGGCGTGCCTTGAAAGCGAGTAACCTTCTTCGCGGCTTCCGAAATCTGTGTGCAGCAGTCACTCGCTCATTTCGAAGGCCGTTTCATCATCGCGGTCGGACTCGAGCTGGGCACGCACTACCGTGCATCCAGTTTGGTCACGCTGCCATACTTTGGCACTTCGTGTGCACCCTCTTTTTACCATGACCGAGTTCGAAGCATTCGTTGTAACAGTATGACGATTTAAAAAAACAAACATCCGTGATAATAGGCAGGGTCGGAAAATTGTAAATGCACTGAAATGTGGTCGTTATAACCAATAAATTGTCATACCTGGGATCGTTATAAGTTGGTTTGACTGTATATTGCCAAATGGCATCATTTTACTGTTTTGCCGGCATATGTTTTCACCAGATAATCACGGTTATCAAGGTGTCACTCAGCACAAGATGTGCGTGCCTACACAATCTGACTTCCTCTTAGAAGATAAGTTAATAAGTGAATATTTAAATATTTAAAAAATTTCTAATATCAATTTGAATCTCTGGGTATTCAATTCAGCCTCAAAATCAGAATAACAGCTGTACAAAACTTTGAACATTTCTTCCAGACAGTTTTTCAACAATTTGCACCAACATGCGGATGACTCACGAGCAAATTCAAAGCAAACGAGCATCATTTCCCAATTTAATCACAAATCAATGGTCCACTAACGCAAAGCAGTATTGCACAGTACCCAGAAACCATCTCAAAATTACTCGAAAGCCACACAACTTGTATTTGATTTGCTGTCACCAATATCCAAACTGCATTGAATTCAGTTGCAGAAATCGCCATTTGCACTCATGTGCAAATCGGTCCCATCAAAAACGCCACCACCACAACACCAGCTAAGAACCCACCATTTCCATGCAAGAAAGGTGACGAAGATGATAAAATGTCATCAGACGCAAAGAAGGCACTTGGAGGAAACAGACAGAAACAGGGCGCTAATTACTGACCCCGTCTTCGTGGAGGGGACTCCTGTCTTCAGGCGTCTTCGCTTCTTGGCTGAGGCGCTGGTCCTTCTTGATATCCATGGGCAACATGACTGCCACACCACCGACGGGGATAGTCCTCTGCATGCATTGAGAGGGAGAGAGTGAGATAGCTGGTTGTTTATGGTTCTATATTTATGGTTCGGTAAAAGAAAAGAGGGAGAGAGGAAAATTTCTGCTGGCCACAATATCCAACTGTGGTGACTGACACCTGAACAGAGGCCAGCAGAGAGGGTATGGGAGAACAGAACAGGAAAGGAGTTAAGGAGATAAAAAAGACTATTTACATATTATGTATATACAAACTTTGTGGGGGGTCCATTCTGTGTGAGGCTAAGGCTGAAAGCAAGCTCCGGATTTAGCCACACACAGTCATTCCGACGCACTCCCCACCCATAGTGCGTGCAATCGCAGCTACGTAGGGTTCGGGCGAATAAGGCAACAAGCCAGACAATTCAACAACATTTATTGCTGTGAGCAATAGATGTGGGGTCTCACACGTGCTCTTGGGACAAAGGAACGACAACACAGTAGTGCAAACAGTCAAAAGGGCATTTATTGCACCTTTCATACACTAATGCATGCTAGCCGAATTAATAGCCATAGAACATTCACACAGGCGCGCGACAAATCAAGGAAGTGCGACTAACCGCGACTGGATAGCGAGCGAATATGTTCGCCCCATGCTATGACACCATCGCCTAGCCGTTCACGTGTACGGTCACGCGAACGGTGGCATGTTCGAATGATCCGTGTTCGTCCATATCGGTGCCCTGCTCCTAGCCACGCGAGACGGTCTCGTGAAGTGTGGATCGGTGCACGCGCGGGACGTCCGTATCGCTCACTGACCCCAACCCGAAGAGGAACAGCCTTCTCCCTTTTCCGCCCGTGTAACCCCCCGCCATCAGGTGGCGTTAGCAGCGTAACACTAGCGCCATCTCTCGTAATACGCTGCAACTCCGCCGCCATAAAGCTACGCGGCGAAGCCGGATTACAGGAGATGGAAGCCATGCGGGGAAAACAACATCAGAGGACGCGTGAGAGTTGCGTCCCCACAACTTCAAGACTAAGTTAAAATGTTCATCTTAGTTTACATGAGAACCACCAACCGTACAGATTGAATGTGCTTGCATATTTAACCACTCATTCACTTAGTGCATACACCAGCCCTCAATGAGCGAACAAGTTCTCTGAAAACTCATGAGGAAGGTGCAGATTTTGCAGTTGATAAAAATTTGGTGCGATCACTAATTTACCCCGCATAATAAACGCACCCCCAACTCTGCTTCGATTTTTGGGGGAAAAAAGTGCGTTCATTACTCGAGTATATAAGGTAAATGCGTGTCAGGGATGGACTTTCTTTTTCCAGGTTCGAGGGCCAATTTTCAGGGTACGGCCACACATGCAATGTAGAAATGTTTTTTTTTTTCGTTTAAGAACAACATACCAATTAGCGAACGATAGGTGCTTATTGCAGATTGTATCACCTACGCTCAATTGTCGTCACCCGCCAAGTTGTCCGACTCCAAGCTGGTGCTGTGCACCCGTACTTGGCACTTCGACAAAAGGAAAGGTCCTTCGTCTTCAAAAATCTTTGTATCCTGTCAACACTAGCTTTGAAGTCCTCGTGCGGTATGTTCTTTGCACACACCAATACTTGCGTTTTCACGTGCAGCATGTCGTTGTCAATGCACAGCCATTGTTCTACACTTCCATCACATAGCAGAGGGACTCTTCTTCCAGTTCAGCAAACTTGCACGGCTTGCCTCGGAAAGCACACCTTTTGCAGCTTGTGCTCCCCGCTGCATCCTTTCGATTGCACCATCGTCGAACCACTTCTCGTCCATGTAGAATTTTCTGCCTGCCGCATGCTTGCCATGTTCTTGAGCGAACTCGGTGACTTTCAACTTAAACCCAGCCGTGCAGCTATTTAAAGTGTTTGCACATCGTGCTAAAATCGTAGCGATAAGCGGCAACTCAGGAGCAAAAAAAAAAAGGAAACGGCACACAAAAGTAAAACAACGGACAAAGCCAGGGCTGGTGATGCTGATGCCAATGGCCAATATGGATAGCGCAAGTTTGCGGAGGAGGGAGAGAAAAGCTGAAGCCCTAAAAGCCGCATTCTCGCGTGCCATCTGTAGGCTGCGCCTGAAAGCTCCCCCCCGCACGCGCAGGTTCCTTCACAGACATACCGTCAGTGGTGCCGACAACGGGGTTGACTTGTGATACATGGTAATTAGTCGATTATAATTAACTAAAATTCATTCATTCACTTTTTCAGCAGGCTCATCATAATTAGAAAGTTGAAGCGAGCTCTCCATACAAGCCATAAAGCTTTTGGATCTGGAAAAATGCAAATACCTGCGGAACTGTGACACGACGCAATTTCGGCTATCAGAGCGCCCAAAACCGAAACTGGGAGGCTGCAGCGAGCGCAACGCAGTGCCCCTTGAGGCGACATTCTGCTTACATCCCCCAACAGCAGCAGCCAGCATGCTGTGACAACAAGGACTTTTGCGTTAAATCCGCAAAATTTGTTTTCCTATGTCGGCTGCGAGCAAGCAACCTGCAACACCACCCACACCCACCTTTGTCTCCTTCTTGGGCGGTGTTTCGGTGGTAGGGCTCGGTCCCTGCTCAGGCGTGGCCTTGGTGGCATAGCGAGGGACATCGGCCGATGCAGTCTCCTCACTGGGCGAGCGCCGAAGGGCGCCCGTCAGCGTGTGCCGTTTGCTCTCCTCCTGCGCTGCCGGTCGTGGCGGGTACGTCAGGGCTGCGTCAGTGAGGAAAAGTGGCGCTCAGCGTCCCTGGCGGTGAATTCCACTCTGATTGATCTGACAGCAGGTGACTGAATCAGTGAGCAAGCACTTGGGATTTCACAGATCCAAATCTGCTTGTGAAAAACAAAGCGCTCCTTGCCAAACCCCTGTGGTAGTTTGCCACGAATGGCCAGTTCAGGAAAGTGGTATCCAATTTCCACTGAATTGAAGCTTTTATGGTTATTGGGGCACCAGAGTAACGTCAGTGCTGTCACTGCTGCCAGTCACTGCTTAACTGCAATTCAAGTGTCACATAAGCAGACAATAAAAGCCACATCTTAAAAGGCATGATGTTGTGTGCTCGTGATTATATGAAACTCTAACATCAGACAGAATCTTCCTCTCTCAGTAGGTAAAGAATCTGCACCTTCAAAGCTATTCAACCTTTTTGAACCTTATAATCGTCTTGCTCTTTGCCCCAAAACAAGACCTAACAAAAACAATCAACTTCACAACCAGGTTGTCAAAGAACCTGACTTGTGTGGTTATACTGCCAGGTTATTTGAGAACCTAAGCTCTGATGTTCTACCACCAAGCTATCGAAGATTAGATAACCTGACCACTGAAGTTACCATATGTTCGCGCGTATAACCCGCCCTTGCATATAACCCGCACCCCTGACATTGAACTCCACAAAAAAGAAAAAAACAACCTCGCGTATAACCCACACGCTTATCCGAAAAAATGAGGACTAGAAAGTTACAACTCGGCGCAGTCATCAATTCGTTTTCTAAACAAATTTGTCAGTGCTGTCGTTCGATTCACTGTTGCCATCAGAGGATTCGTCGCCGCTCTAAAAAACGTAATGGTCTTCGGAACCATCTCGCAGCAGCTCTGTTGCAGATTTCTTCAGCAGCGGCTACAATCTTGTTTCTCTTTCACTCTGAAAGACTGCCGCCGAGGCACACTCATGATGCCTAAACAAGGCTGGCCAACTGTGCAAACTGGGCGTACAAGAAACGGCACCTGACTCATGCGAAAAGCATGCGAAAAGCCTCGAACCAGACTATGAATGTGGATCTGACTATAACTTGTGTTGGCTTCTTATTGGCTTGACACACGTCGATGTCGATAGGCATGCGGACAATGCGGACTGTGCACGGTAGGCCGCGCGTTGCCGTGAAGCCGACCCCCGCACCCTCCCTTCGCGAATATTCGCAGGTAACCCGCACCCCCCCCTTTTTGAACAATTCTTTTTTTAAATTTTGGTGTGGGTTATATGCAAGAAAATACGGTACATCCCGGGACATAGCAGCTCATAATGTGGCTCTCAATAAAACAAACACCTTCAATTTTATCTGCGCTTCGGTACTCACTTTGTGAAGAGAATCGTTTGTTGCTGCGTGTCCGCTCGAAGTGGGGCGGCGGACGGTCGATGCGGGCACTTGCCTGCCTCGTCTGGTACTGGGTTCGGCCGGAGTATCGGAACTTGGAGCCGAATCGGGGAAGGAATAGTCGGGGCTTCACCGCGGGCTCAGGTGACATGAGCCTGTTGCAAGAACACAAATAAAAGATATAATTCTTTTTTTTTTTCATTTGCACCAAGCCAAACAAAGAATGATGTCTTTTCATCCCAAAAAGTGCCCGTCATCATCCCAAAAACACATATAACAACCGAGAAAAGCTTCCATCATCAAAAGGGCAGTTTCCTGAGCTGTTTCAGAAAAACTGTGTCTACACCTCTGTCCTACCAGCGCTGATCTTGTTCAGCAATTGATCTGTATGCCCGCCTACACATCCTAAAGTGACTTGGTGGTTGCTGAAAGATATAGCCAATCCTCTGGGCCACAGTAAATGAACAGTGCAGTCCACTGTTAGAGGGAATGTTCTACTGCACGGATCTCACTTTGCTGGTGCTCTAGCTGCAAGTGCTGGCTGTAGCAGTGTCAGTGAACCACACAAGTGCTTGGAAAGATGCCAGCAAAACCAACCACAAGTCATCCGCTGCAAGCCTGGCGATTAGCACACTTGAAAGAGGGAACAATTCGCCCATTATCTGCACTCGCGTGTTCCCTTTAACAGTGGGCTGCACCGTACCTGCAGAAGGACTATTGTCACTGCGTCAGAAACTATGAATGCCCATAATTTGTTGGTGCCACACACCAATAGAAGTCGAACGCAAAGCCCAGAAGACAACCAACCCACAAGAATGGTGCTATGAATGGAAGAGTCAAGAAGGCATCGCTTGCATTGAATGTGACTTGACTGGCACCGTGAGCCCTGCTTGGCCACTGCTTCCAGTAACATCCCAGTCAACAGGTGTGCCAAGAAAGAAAGTCCGCAGTACCAATTATCACACATAGAAAGATAAATAATTACAGTTTTATGGTTTAACGTGCCAAAACTGTACAGTGGGTCACGAGGAGGCGCCACAGTGGAGGGCAACGGAGTAGTTGTGACCAGCTCGGTGTTGTTTTTTTTTTTTTTTTTTTTTTTTTTTTTTGGAATTGCACCTAGTACACGAGTATTCCTGCATCCTGCCCTCATTGAAATGTGGCTGCTGCAGCCGGGAGTGAAACCCATGACTTCATGCACAGCATGACTCAGTCATGTCCACTGAGTCACCTTGGTGGGTAGCCAAAGTCTTGTTTGACAAGCACGCCAAGGAACAAAAATTTTAAATTATATTCCGGGGTTTTATGTGCCAAGACCACTGTCTGATTAGAGGCATGTCATAGTGGGGGACTCTGGATTAGTTTTGACCGCCTGGTGCATATTAAAGATTAACAGACACCTAAATCCAATAAGCACACGAGCATTTTTGCATTGCGCCCCTATGAAAATGTGTCCTGCCACGGCGAAGAATCGAACCCACGACCTCAAGCTTAGCAGCGTAACACCATAGCCATCGGGCTACTTCTTCGTCTTCTTTCTGGGGTTTTACATGCCAAAACCAGTTCTGATTATGAGGCACGCCGTAGTGGAGGGCTCCGGATTAATTTTGACCACCTGGGTTCTTTAACGTGCACTACAACGCAAGCACACGGGCGTTTTTGCATTGTGCCTCCATAAAAATGCGGCGGCCGGGATTCGATCCCGCGACCTCGTGCTCAGCAGCGCAACGCTTTAGCTGACTGAGCCACCGCGGCGGGTTTAGCCATTGGGCTACCACAGTGGGTGTGCCAAGGAGCGAAAGTTCGCAAATACCAAAAGTTCATGATGCACTGTTGCCATGTCCAACAATATCGCATGGCAAAAGCATTGGTCGCTCACCTGAAGAAAGTGTGATGCTCCACGCAGACCTTCCAGAGCCGCTTGGCTGCTTTGTGGTTGGGCAGCTTGAACCCTATGGTGCTCTCAAATTGCTCGAACTGTGAAAAAAAAAAAAATCAGTATGTTTATTCACATGCCATCATCCTCAGCCAATCTGAATTCCACAGCAGGATGAAGGCCCCCCCCCCCCCAAATCTTCAATTATCTTCATCTGCATCAGCACCTTTTCCTCTACCTGAGAACCTCCTAATCTCCACAATCCATTTAATCTTGTGCTGCACTTGACTGCCCATTACAATCCCTTCGAAACCATTATGCTATTCTGATAGACCTATCACGGCTTATGCTCCTAATAATGTTTCACTGATAAATGCAGGGCTAAGCGCGCTACCTCGTTCGTACCATGTGTTCCGAATCGTCGCATGCGGCAAGTGGGACCCCGATGCATTGCACAGCAAATTGCGTGCAAGTTGGCTTGGCTTGCACACACATCCAAATTACACCAACGTTCATCCCCTCTCCTGCAAGCCGTGATGTCATACATCTTGATGGTGTTCACCACTCAAGAGAGACAACACTGGTCAAGCGTCACGAGGCAAGCTGCGCACTCATCTTACACTGACCACATTTGTCAGTCTGAGTTGTGAGTGATGTTTGCCACTGAAATGAGGAGGATACTGACAGACGGACATAAAGTTCAATCGCTTGCCATGCTGTTAATACAGCTGGACACTGTTGATACGGTTTTCCTGGTACCCCAGAGAAGAAGGATTTCTAGAGCCTAACAGCCATGAAGCCAGCGACCTATGGTCTCCTGGTAGGACCATACAAATGCGATGCAGTTATTGGGAAAACACAAATGTGAACGAGGTTCACAGTAAGGTTAACCACTTCACAAAATTCTTGTCTAACAATAATCATTCTGAAACAATGAACCCTGCATGGTGACTAACTACACTTGCTTTCTGTTTCTTGCATGTCACATAACAGTACTGTTATAATATTGCCATTGTTTTTTTTGTGTTTTTTTTTTTAACAATGAAGCATTTCTACACACTACAACATACCAAGGAAAACGGCAGCAAGAAGTATGACGCACACAACACGGAGTACGTTGCTTTACCAGTACCACTGCTTTACGTGGAAATAAAGCGCAAACCAAAGGGGAAAAGAAATGGGGGAGCCGACACCTACCTCCCCTGGTCGTATCTTGATATAGAAGTTGTTGCGCTTGTAGGAGATCTTGAGGATCTTGGGCCATGCAAAGCGGTTGATGCGCAGCCGGTCACGGTACACGAGGAGACCCGACGCGCACACCCCGAGGGTGATGTCGACACCCTCGGAGTCCCGCGCCTGGTGCAGGTCCACCCCGTACATGGCCAGCTTCTTGGCATTCTCCAGGTAGTGCAGCTCTGCCTCTGCGGGCGTCTGACCCCTGCGTTGACACAATGAATTCAAGCCACCCGCAGTTCAATTGCAACATCAAAGACAAACACTGCTTGAAAGTTTGGGTTGTTGAGATATTTTCCGTATTTTATGGCCAAAAAATGATGAAAGTACAGACTTTTCAGTTTTTCATACAGATTTGTATGATTTGTATGACCCCCCCCCCCTTCCAGCGCACGCTTGATCCATGTCACCGTCTGTTCCCTCCCTCCCCATCCCCCTTATGCAGAAGGTATCGTAAGCTCTCGTGCTTCTCCGAGCGCTGCGAGCTGCCATGCACCCCTCCGCAAGTTGTTTACCAAAGCAACAAATGGCGCAGTGGTGTTTCCTGCCTACCAAGCCTTAGCGCACTTGCTTTGACGGCAGTTTTGCAGCTCAAACGTTTCATGCAGAAGGACGCTTGAAATTACTTTTGCCTCAGCCGCCATTTTTATAGTTTTTGGTTAGATTTACTAGTTACACAGGCTCCAAGTACATGCTTGAAATGGCCGAAAACTTCGTTAAATCGAAACCATGTCACGAAATTACTTCGTTAAATTGCGTAAAAGAAAAGACATCGATTTCAATGCAACTAAGATCGGGGCCTGAATGAAGATCGTTTGTTACATAATAACTTTGGTTCAATTGAGGTTCGTTGTATAGAGGTTTCACTGTATTCTGTTCCATTCTCATTACACGCAGTGCTAAGTGGCTGATCCTTGTCATCCTTCAACGATGCAAGTCAGCGAATACAAGCAAGAAATAAATTGAAATAGCACTTGTGCCAACATCGTCCCTAACTCGCTCTTCTTCTTCTCCCCCCCCCCCCCCCCCCACTCCCCCGAGAGGATTTGCCACAAGTCATGTAGGGAATAAAAGAAAATCAAATAAAAGCTTGTAACTCCATGTCGCGCAGGAACTGCAGCAATGTCTCAGCGAACTAATTGCTCATCATCCAACGAGTGTAGTTAGCAGATACATCTGGCTTCAGTGCCGCCTTTCTTAAGATCTCAAGCATGATAGCCCGTGTTCCAGGACACAGCTACTAAAGTGTTACCAGCTACACTAATACAACTCACTGCAACAGGCACAATAAGCTGGTGCCCACAACAGAGTCAGACACTAGCTGCTCCTCCGGCAACTCACTTGTGCTGCTTGTGGAGCTCCATGACCTTGTCTTCCAGCTCGGGAGTCTGGTTGGGTGCAAAACGGAACTCGGACAGGTAGTTGCGACCGTGGTCCTCCGGGTCAAAGTCGCCCAGCTCCGCTTGCACCAGATACGACCCCAGTAGTGCATGCGTCACGAATGAGCATGGTAGCCTGAAAAAAAATGACATCCGTAGCGTGTTAACAGGATCACGTGACTATTTCAAATCGCAAATACCACCACTTCCAGATACAGCGCCAAAAAAAGGACACACACACACACGAAGAAGGCACGACGGACGCGGACGAGCACTTCACGACTTCTTCGTGTGTATGTGTACTTTTCTGCGCTATATTTGGAAGTAACTATGTTGGACCAACTAGCCCAACAGATGGTCCTTCAGAAATACCACATTCAATAAAATCAAACGCACCCTCGATTGTGACGTGCACCAGGCCTTTCATGCTTCAATAAATGCTTAACACGCATAACCTTGAGGGTTCCCACACCAGATTTTCACGGTACTAGAAAAATAACAATAAGCTCTCGCTTGCAGAAAAAAAAAAAAGAAGTATTGAATCTGAGCCACAGTGGACTGGGCACGTCTTCTCAACAAGCGCAGACTCACATCATCTTCATCACAATAATAATAATAACAATCAAATACTTTATTGCTACAAAATGTTCAGGTGCAAAATGTTAGGTTGTCCAGAACCTTAAGAGCTTGAGGTGCTGCTTAAGTTGCAAGCAAACACATTTGAGCTATTTTCTGGGCTTATTAATTGGACATGACGCAGAAACTGGGAAGACAATACGATGGGACAATGACAGCACAGCACCATACTTGGCGAGCAAAATAAGATGCGCAGGCTAAATAGAAACCCTACAGATATTTCAAAGATTAACTAACACAGACATCAGTTATTAGCGTAATCTAGGTGACAGGAATGAGCCACGCTACAAAAAGACAATACATTAAAGATGGAGTCCACCCTGCCTAAATTAACCAACAAAACAGGCCTTAGAAGCAGTATGCACACTCAATAAAAATATTCCACTAGGTGTCCCCGTAATTCCTAAATTTTTTAAAGATTTCTAAATGTAGTGCAGCATGCATTGAACAGACAATAATTTGACGCACGTTTGGAGAAAGCAGCAAAGGCAAGAAGTCTGCAATAATGGCTAATAAGCTTGTTTACTGAACACAACGTTTTAATTAACTCTTTGATTTAGCTATCGTAAATTTCTAATAGTAACTGTCGAACTGAAGTGAGCCAATGCTCATGGCATGCGCATTTACCGGGGATCCTGAGACTAGCACCAATTTCAATGTATTTGTTCATGAACTGCATGGTAAAATGCGTTGGTGTTTTATATAATAGCACTACACAAAGAAGGGCTTTCTGAAAAATGACACAAATAGTAAGGTCCGTTCTTAAAGGGAACACAGAAGGAATAACCAAACCAACATGGTGTAGATGTTAGACCTTGTAGCACGTTTCGTCAAAGTAGCAGCAATTTAAGGTTGGGGTGGATGTGGCGACGCTCAACTCTCTCGCATTCCCTGATGTTTCTTTTCCCCGCAGGGCTCTTATGTTTCCTGGAAACTGGCTCCCCCCCGTAGCAAGTGCTGCGTCGGTAGTTGCACAAATGTACGAAAGATGGCGCGTGGCCCGCTGCTAATGCCACCTGGTGGCGGGGATACTTCGTTCACGAGGCATCCCCAGTGAATGAATTGTCCAATGGTGTCCGGCATGGAGTGAACAAATTCGCTCAATATCGTGTCCCCCCCCCGCGGTGAGTCAGAGTTCCTCGATTGCTCAGTGCCCATAGACGCGCGTTTTCCATTAGTTATAGTAATTCGACTGGCTGGCTTACAGTATAGAAGGCACAGCAAGTGCGCTCTGGTTTGTTTTCCCTACAGTGTTGTCGTTCCTTTGTACCAAGAGCACGTTTGAGACCCCACAAAACCAATGCAGTGGTTTTGCACATGACTGCTTATGGGTCAACTGTTACCAACCAAAAGTGTCCGCTCCGGCATACAAAATGTACCATGTCATATACTCACTTTCCGGACAGGATGTCGTCCCGTATCTGTAGGCAGAGCTGGTACCTGCAAGTGGCCAGATAAAGAAACCTTTGTAGCCAGTTGGCAGCTCGAGTAACTAATAGGATGCTGAACGTTGATTATAACTAGCAGTGCACAAATACATATATTCCTGTCTTGAATTTCAGTAAGATGTTAGTTTGTCAAATAATCCAGTTTGACTTTCAAGTCCAAAGTAATCAGAAGTCTTTCAAACATGGTGATTCATTTTTTGATGTGGTGTATGTCCCCATAGGTGTGTATGCCATTTCATGCAAATAAAATTATAAAAAGAGCACATTCCTCATGAGCACTTAGTTTCAGCCCAATTTTCTTGGAAAAAGAAAGAACACGTTACAATCAGGTAAATACTGTAATCAATCATTGTGTGCTACCAATCATTTGCACTTATTCTTCCTGCGGCAGGCCAAAAATGTGTACCGTAAAATTCCGAGCAAGCGCCCCCCCTCGAGCAAGTCGAAATTACCGGCAAAGTTAGGGGGGGCGCTATCCCGGAACGGCACCAAAATTCAAGATGGCCACGACAAAATTTTCCCGCAAAAAAAAAAAAGCGCAGTTGGAACATTTTTATTGAACATGAACTTTATTAAGCCAAAGATTTGTTAGTGGTGTTTATCACTCTCAACACCACCGTTACTCAAAACCACCAAAAGAACTACAGAAAGCGCATCGACGCTGCACCGGCGCGTCGCCGCGACCGGCGACGCGAACATTGGTTATGCAGCGTCTATTCCAGGCAAAATTATGTCCGCGAGAGTAAATTGACGCGTAATGTTCACTTTATTAAAAACCATGTCCACGGTGAAACGTTTAGCACTAATGAGAGTTCCGATACAAGTGAAGCTCAGCTGCAGTGCATGGCTACCGACGGCGGACAGCGAACCGCGGCTCGGCCATGCTCGCATCGCAGCTGGTGGCGCCGCAAATATCAGCATGTTTTCTTCATCGTGTGAAATTATTGTGAGGAGAGGGTAAAGCGGCAACGACGGTAACAAAACATTGCTGCTTGGGAGCGTCGGCGGTTCGTTCTGAAGCGCCGTCGGCTACAGATTCGAAGTGAACTGAAAAAGGCCTAGCGACGATATCGGTGGCGAGTGATTAGCAGCGGTGAAGCTGCCGGCGATGCCAGAGCGTAGCCGCGACCACTCCTCAGTCACCGAGTGGTCACGTCACTGTGCCGCAGGGAACTCCTTTGTGCCGTGCGAGAGGCAGATCTCGCCGTCGGCCGGCGGTCCGTGAACTACCGACCGCCAGCCGCAGTTCGCCCCGATGCACTCGCGTGCCCACTGGGGCGCCCGGGTACGACCATGATTCGATGAAATGGCTCATCCGGGCGCCCGATGCGCACCGGTGCGATTTGCCGAATTTGCCATCATTTTCGTGGACTGGATGTGGCAGGCCAGTGTTGGTGGGGGGGGGGGGGGGGCGCTTTCCTGGAACGGCGCGGAAATTTGAAATTAGCAGTGAAGTTAGGGGGGGGCTCTTGCACGGGTGGGGGCGCTTGATCGGAATTTTACGGTATTTTCAGCAGGGGTGGCATGTGTTCAATGTATTCAATGTTCTCTACGCTCTGCCAAGACAGACGCTGTTGTTAGACGGGTCACGACCAGTGTCACCATAGGTGTCAAGTTCATAAGTGCTAACCAGTCAATCAAGAAATGACACACGAGCTTGAAAGATGCCTGCCAATACACGCAAAACTGCCGCACGACTGGCCGCTCAAGGCAGTTTGCGTGTATTCGCGGGCATCTTTCACGCTTGGAAAAACACTTTTATGTAGCACGTATTGAGCACCAGAAAGCTGTATCAGTAGTTTCTCATGTTGCTCGACAATTTTTTCATTGACACTTTTAATCTAATTATAATATTTGATAAGTTGATTATTTAATTAAGACTAATTCTGTAATTTGGCGGAATGCAAAAAATACTCAGAGTATCTCCAAGCGACGGCAAACAGCATTAACTTGGTTCTGTCCAGCTACGTGGCATTTGCATATTTTTAAATCTTGCTGCATGATAGTTGGGACACCCTGTACATACCCGAGTTCATTACATCAAGGTTCAGCACACTGTGGTTTGCAACTTGCTACTACACAACTATAAGAAATATGTTTGCACACAGAAGTATGTGTGCCCGGACAGTGGGCAAGCAGATTCCACAAGCACCATCATTTGTCGAATTTTGGCTGCCGCCTAAGTCACTCTGACAACACTGGTACAGTAGAACCCCGCTGTTACGTTCCCGGGTGCTGCATTTTCCTGGCTGTTACGTCATTTTCGGTGTAGGTACATTGGCGGCTCGTAGCTTTGTGCGTGCTGTGTGTTCTTGGCGCTCAGTTTGCGTCCAAGTGATAGACAACCGCACGAAGGTCACTTCGCTTGCTGCTGCTGTGTTTCCTCACGCCAGCATTTTGACAGCGAGTGTCCGCGCTGATCGAGTGCGATGTGTTCATGTTTGCCTGTGCGCACTGACATCATGCTTGTTAATATAGTTAATAAGCGAATGTTTACAAGTTTATATGGATGATAAAGCTCCTATCCTTACTTTGTATAGCTGTCTACTAATTTGCTATCGCAATTGATGCTTCGACTTTTCTCAAACGTTAGAATTAAAATATAATTGTGTGCAGTTCAGCACTACTCTCATTTCTTGCTGTTTCTTGACTATTACGTTTTTGTTTTTGTTTTTTTTAATGGTTTCCTGAAAAACATATCAGCGAGGTTCTACG
Source organism: Dermacentor silvarum (assembly GCF_013339745.2). Lineage (NCBI taxonomy): Eukaryota > Metazoa > Arthropoda > Arachnida > Ixodida > Ixodidae > Dermacentor > Dermacentor silvarum. The sequence goes on along the minus strand of NC_051163.1, from coordinate 57,004,107 downwards.
GTATTTCTGAATCATGGTTTACAGTGCTTGATTTTTTTTCTATTCGCACAAATACAGTGCATTTTTTTCTGCATAATTACCAGTCCAATAAAGCATGTTGCATTACACCTGGAACAAATGCAGGTCATCGACCCTTTAGTGCCACAAAATAATGTACGTGTCAGTTGTGACTGGACGACAAGACGGGATCACCTGCTTCTCCTTAAAAGGGCCGAATCAGTAACCACTTATTGCAGCTAGTTCTATGCCCCTTTAGTGTCCAGTTAACATGGTGACAAAACTGACAATTAACAGCAAATACTTGCCAACACAGTGCTAGTCAGATAAAGCTGTTTGACCGACCTTGTAATGTCCTCTTGGAGCTGTGACGGGTCAGGAGGGTAAAACTTCACCTCAAAAGACATCTCCCAGGGCCGACCTACATGGAGTGAGGTTAAATTACCATGCGGCAAAAATTAAACAACACAAAAAAAAATAACAACACGACCACTTTACTAAGCTTTACTTACGTTTCATCTGCTTTGAGAGACTCTTTTCCAAGTTCACCCAGTTCTGCAGAGAGCAAAAGAAAAAAAAAAGTGAGGAAAGGCCACACCCATATTACAAAGTGCAAAACAAATGCAGCATTGCAGTGCTAATTCAGCAAAACAGAGGGCAAACACCAAGTCTGCAGTTCTGATGAATATTTCACTTACCAGTGACACTGTAGACACTGAATAAGCAAGCAATAAATTATGCAAACGAGCAGTCTGTTGCTCCTGGAGCAATCGTAGCTCAGCAGCACTCTGTATGTGCATTCACCAGCTATTAGTGGCATGGTAGCTCTGTAACGCCTCACCTGGCAGCAAAACACATTGAAAAATCGCGGACAGGGCAATGTAGCCCAGGGCTCGTATAACGAACCAACTCTTTTTGGAGTGGTTAATTCTATTTCATAATCATCAACTGCAGCACTGAGTAGCCTATCCCAATGAAAGAAATAGACAGTCTGTGAATAAATGTGGAAAACAACTGCGGGAAGTTTGTCTTCAACTTTGATGCAACAGAGGAGTAAGAGCGAAGTGATTGCACGAGGGAAGGGATGCCCTAAGTGGGAACATAATCAGCCGTGTTTTAAATCACAGCCATGACAAGTACGCTTGGAAAGACATTGGCATCTTATTTCTTGAACCATGCTTCAATTCATTTTCCCTACTGCAATGGCTAAGCCACAGTGCTGTTGGAGAATGACTCTTTCCTCAACTACAAGTGGCCACCGAAATGACATTCAGAACTCATTAGTATGGCTAGATCATAGAAACATTCACTCAAAACAGTGCTACTAATTCAGCCATACATTCATGTATGCCGTAGCTATATTAAAATTATAGTATACCATCTGATATTGTTTTTATTTTGGACTGTTCCTTTAGCAACATTGGTTGGAGAAGGCATAATTTTAACTTCTCATATGCATTACTAGAAGAGGCCGACATTACTCACACATTTAGAATGTTGAATTAGCCAATTACCAAACTTAATCTAATTAACTGTCAGAATTATGCACAAGTTAAGCTCAGCAGTAGAGTCATATACATTCATCAGAAGCCATACAGCAAGCAACAGCTCTTAGATATCTATCCTTAACATTTAAGAAATACATTAATATTCTACTTAGCTTAATCATTGAGTGATCCAGGCTGCTCCAGAAGGTATTAACTAAAGTGCATAGTGCTTAGCTGACTGAACAAAGAACACAAAGCTTAAAGGAAGAGTAAAACAAACCAACGTAGTGGTTCCCTTATATATTATCTAGGTAATGAACTATAAGGAACCAGAATGTGCTGTATAACTCACCCTCGTATTCTCATGATCTCTGTAGGTGAGGCCGAAGTAATCTCGCTCGAGCAAGTTGAGGTACTCGCATACGCGATCAAAGAGTTGTTCTCCACGGGCTTTGCGCTGCACAGCAAAAATTCACTATGTACGCACTGTATCCTACAAAATGAAATCTACAATTCAAGATCATTTAATAACTGCGCGTAAAAGGAGGACGAACATAGAAGAGACATGCGCAGCAGCGTTGTGTATTTCCCTTCTATGTTCGTCCCTTGTTTTATGCACTGCTATTAAATGATCACGAATAATCAACTAGCGTGAATTTCCGCTTTATGATTCAAAATAGCAATACAGTCGTGCCTCAATATAACAAACACAGATATAACAAATTATCAGATACAACAAAGTAAATGAATATGTTGGTGCAGCATACATCAGCATATAACAAATTTATGCTTATAACAAAACCTTGTATTTTATGAAGGTACTTTCGTTTTGGCTTCGTGTTCATTGTAACAAGGTTCAACTGCATATAAAAAAAATCCATTTGGACTAACCAGGGAAAGACAGGCAAACATGGGAAGAACCAGAGCAAATCAATGCCCATGTACTGCAAAATGTGGTACAAGGTCGCATAATATAGTTGCTACATGGAAAGCAACACTTCCTGTTCACAGTGTAATAACAAACACGGCAACAGGGATACTTTTTCAGGATGGAATAAGCAAACAAACTTAGAATACTTCCTACAACCTTCTTTCTCTGATCAAAGAGATATTTCAGTCACTTTTTAAAAGGAAGGTGTTAGCAAAGCTCCCCTAAAAGATGCAATGGAAGCATAGTCATCACTAAAAAAAAAAAAAGTTGAACCAAATGAAATACAATTCTAGGTGCAGGCAATCACATTCTGCATGCAATTTCTGGATTCTCAATGGAGTTGACATGGTACTGGCTGCAAAACAGACCGCTATGACCTCAACATGCCATAGAACTACATTTACATAGAGATGTCTTGACAAAGAGCAGATAAACTTACGCTCGGCAAGTTATGGTATGGCACCATGATACTGCTTCACAAAAAGGCATAGAGGACTAAGCGGAGTGAAATAGATACTGTTTGCTGTGGTGACACAGAGCAACACATAAAGGATGCTGAAATATGTAGATGACATCATCCCATCATTATGGTTGTGTGTTCATCCATTTCACAGCACTGCCACCATCGCAATGAAAGGCCAGTAAGAGTAGTATGAACACAGATTTAGCATTCTAAAGTTTTTTACGAAGATGCTTTCTTCGAACTTATTGTGCATGGAACAGGACAAGTAATGCTTGCAAACATGGTATAAAACTAAACTCACTGCAATATGCTGCCTCAGTACAAGATTTGAGCGTAGATGAGCCAGCAGTTTAGCAAAAAGAGCTATTCGCATTCCCCTGCTATGTATACCTGGTGCTACTTTTGATGTAAAACTTAATACAGCACGCTTTAACCATGGCTTTTTCCACGAGGGCAAATACGTGGCACATGTGCTATAGTCAAAAAGTATTCTGTGTTTTCAGGTGTAGTACTCAATTGGAGTCATCGTGCTTCCCTACCTAAGCTACCCTTTTCGCACATATATATGTGCACTGTAGAAAACATTGCAATGAAGGCATTGTGTCTCTCGACAAGGTCTCTTCTTTACCCATGATCAATCTATTACCTATCACAATAGCAAACCAAGGAAGCAAAGCATAAATTAACATTAAACAGAGACTACCTGCGTTCTGTGCTCTTTTGTTAGCACGGATTACTAAATTGCCAAAACTGTATAGCCTCGCTATACTAAAATTTTCCAAGGTGATTTTCACAAGTGCACAAATGTGGCACTCTGTACATAGTGTATTTACATGTTGAATAAAACAGATATTGACACACTCACGTCTAGCTGGCATTCGTAGTCTGAGCCGTCCAGCAGGTGGACGCGGCAGGCAGCTGCTGAGCGGGCACGCAGGATCCCCGACCGTCGAGACTTGCTCGACGGGCTCGACTCCGCGGGACCATTCTCCTCGGGTGACTCCTTCTCCTCAGCCATGGCTCAGATGGCCCGTCTGCAAATGAAAACAGTGTAAGAAGGGTTGTACGTCAGCAAGCACTGATGAACTTACGAAGAACACAACACTGTGCTTCATTTTCTTCTGCCCTCATTTATAGTCCGAAGCTCTGTAGCAACGTCTGCCTCCCAAATATGCTCCCCCTGGACAAAAACGATTTCTAAGCTAAAGCTGTAGCCTTTCTATGCCCCCTTCATTCACAGCAGGGGCCGTATTCTGAAATGATCCACTTCGGCGATACTACCACCTTGGCCAACAGCACGCGCTGATTGGCTGTTTTAGAAAAATTTGATGAGCTGATTGGCTCATTTAGAACGACGCCATTCAATTTTGCTCAACCAGCCAATCAGCGTGCGCCTGATGGCAATATTGTCGCCGTAGAGATACTATCGCCGAAGTGGATCGTGTCAGAATATGACCCCAGTTCCTGGCAGCACTTTTAACCCCTTTCCTGGTAACTTACTCCTACTAATAGCTAGAAGCTTTTTTGTTTTCTTTAATTTTGACTTTATGAAACCACTACCGAGGACAGGAAACATGACTACAGAAGGCACGGCAGATCTGTAAACACCTATTTCATGATGTTGGCAGTTCCCACCACTACATGGGAAACTTGGATGAAGACCCCACAGGACACCCAGCAAGCGCTCTGGCCACACCTCACGATGTGGCCTACATACTCTATATTAAAGGGGCCGCACCGCGCACCTCACCACTGGCATCTTCATAATCACCAGCGTATACAGAAAGGTGATGCAGATGAAGCGTTGCAAAAAATGTTTCTCTTCTGTGCCTGCATTTTGCACAAAGGACATGGTTCTGCCCATGACTCCTTTCGCTAAATGCTTTCATGGATCCTTCTGAGTAGTGCAGCATAACTGTATCATGGCATCAACACATGCAGCATTGCCAAGCCAGACAGGATGTGATGTACACCCTGTTTGCCAAAGGAAACATTGTCTGCTTGCCAATGGAAGACACCAGCTGAAATTTCTTTTGTGTGGGAAAAAGTGAGTCGTCTGTTTTCGTCACGTTCTAGGCTTTCTTTCCAAATGAGACCCATCCACATTGCCATGACATACAATGCCTTTTATCTTCTACAAACAACGGCTGCAGTAACTCCTTTCTATCGAGCCCTTCCTGGTTGTTTCAGTATTATAAGTTGTGACATGAAATGTCTGCAAAGCACTTTCTATGCAGTGTTGTTACTGCGCACTCATTATGTTAGTGCTGCTGCCAGGGACCAGATTACTGTACATCCTAACCATGATAGCACTATTTCTAATTAATAGAGTGACTAAAGACGGCATCAGGTAAACACGTACAAACGCTTTCTGCAAGGCCCTATTATTACCAGCATACGCACTCATAGTGCAATCAGTAAACGGTTAAACATCCCTCAGCAAAAGCCAGTAGCCACCAGAGCACTCTCAAATTTATTATAAAACACTCTTTATCCTGTGGTAACATTTCAGGGTGCATTTTGTTTTGCTTTACAAAATATTGCAGATACCAAACAAAAAGAGATCCTCAAAGCAACATAGCCATGCAGTAATTTAACACATTACAGCTATGCACACATAACGCACCTTGCTCTAATCAAATGACGTTATTTCATGCATTTCGTCACTAACGAACACCCATTTAGGCACTAAATTACTTTTGGCCAACAGGCATTACATTCTTCCCGTTTTTCACTGCGATTTCTTTGGTAGAACCACATTATTGCACCACCTCAATGTTACACAACAAAAAAAAAAGCAATTTAAAAAAATTTTATTCATCACCTTGTAATTTAAGATCTGATGCTTTGAAACACTAGTGGCCAAATCCAAAGGAGCATCCTCTTAACGAGCACTATTGCATTTCATGCATCACATTCCGGCTACAGTTCGAACAGTATGAGGTCAATAAACTTCTCTCAAAAGACCGAGGATACGAGTGACATCAAATTGCTTTCGGCCCGACACAACGCACATCAAGTCGAGAAGATATGCCAACGCTTCCACCTGAGCCTCGCCGTAAAGACGTTATCTAAAATTCATTGTGTGTGCTAGGAATATGAGTACAAACGGCAGGCACTTGAACACGCTTTATCTTATCACTCTGGAGCACTTGCCCTCCACAAAAGCCAACGTCCCGTGAAGGGAGGGGAATATGATACCAAGCAAGCAAAGCATAACATGGGCTCTCCCAGCATTCCTTTGCCACTAATCTAATCTAGTTCTGGGTTTGAACGTCCCAAAGCAACACAAACACTATGAGAGAGTTGCCGCGGTAGAAAAGAAGGTCCACATTTTTTTCTAGAACCTGGGTTATTTAAAATAACGCTAATGAGAAAAATTATTTCAAGCTGTACTAGTAAATTAGCCTCCAACCATGCCAAAAAATTCCACTCTTACCATAAAAAGAGGCTTGGGAAAGCCAGAGAACGCAAAAATGAAAGAAGGGTGGCAATGACTTCTTGATGTTTTCGCACCAGCTTGCCATGACGGCATGGATTTTGACAGCTGTTAATTGTTTGTCCGTAAAAACTGACTAAATTGTGTTCTAAAGGAGCTGAAGATTGAACATGGCAAGTTGCAAGTTTCTGGAACATTTACTGAGCCAACGCAGCCGAAATACAACAAAATACTTCGAAATCAGAGACATCAGACTGACGTACCGATGCAGTAGTTTCAGCACAAAATTTAAAATACCCCCCAAATACGAATTTCTTTTTTTTTCTACTAATAGACACCCTATCATTGCGAAATTAATGAAAGCAGAGTTCTCAGGAGAATACTTCGAGCTTATTTAAGTGTTTCAATTTAGTTTAATTTCCACCACCTTTGATTTTTTTACGTGCACCTAATTCTAAGAACAGGAGTGTTTTCACATTCCCCTGGAATCACATCCGCAGCGGCTGATAAACAAGCCCGTGACGTCACGCTCAGAAGCAGAACACCACAGAAACTGAGCAATCACGTCGAGTTTCAATTGTAGCAACAGTCATGATTCAGAATCTAGCATTCGCAAAAAATGCACTTGTCAGGAATCATATGCACAGGGGGCACTCTGCAGGAATTCAAATCAAACATGTGACAATATCTGACTTAACAAGCAATGTAGACGAACACAGATGCTACAAGTGCAATGAGCATCTCTTCTGGACACCTCAAGATAGATGAAGATGGCCGAGATGAAAGGGCGTGGTGGTTCAGACATTTTCCAGCATCAACAGCACAGACTGCATCGACAGGCTTTGAATTCTGTTTGCTAGAAGACTTTCGAATTCCTCTATGAACTTTGTGAGAAAGTTTGCGGAGCACCTGGCCAAGAGACACTTCTGCTTTGAGGAGAACAATCCTTTTTCGAGAACGGACACAGAGAAAGAGCAAGAAGAAAGGTCTTGGTGAGCAAATGAGGCACAGGATGAAGGATGGACAACGAAAAAATGTGGACGAGGCAAACAATTTCCAAAGCTACACTTTCATGCGCTACCACAGCATCAAAGAAATTGGTGCGCAGCTGAGGAACAACCTTCAGTGGATTATTTTACCTTGAATCTTCCCAATTCAACTGTGTTCCAACAATGATGCAAGTTCCATGAACTTAGACATGAACGTATTGCGAGACCGCGCCAAAAAAATTTCTTCAGCAACAGAAATAAGCAACGAAACCTGGGCACAAACTGCATAACAGTCACACCGATGATAAGCACTTGCCCATTGCTCAAGACACCAGTAAGACCTGTTGAGATAACATTAATGAACTAGTTTTTTGACATGATACATCTGAAATGTTCTATTAACTGTGGTAGGAGAAAAAATGCATCCAATAATGAATTTTCAAAAAATGCCGTTTTATCATGGCAGTTTTTCTTGAGACAAAGAAATACTAGCCCCCATTGAAAATGTGTTTGAGACCCACTTCCCTTAACAGTAAAACTTACGAGTATAAAAATCCAGACAATTTAATCATGAAGCTGTCGGTTTCTCTTTACAAGAATGGCATTTTTTTTTTTCAGCACGTGTCATAGCATGTGTCATAGAATGGCAAAAATACTCCTTTTTTGTGTATACTTTTCCATCCTTATGTATCCTTACTCATCATCAGTCATCCTTGCTTATTGCAAGGTGCAAACATGGTGCAAACTAACCAGCTAGGTCTGCAATAGTTATAGATTTAAAAATGATGACGGGCAATTCTAAATGCTTGTTTCCAGACTCCCTCCATGGTAAGTGTCTTCTCCTCGGGTACATACAAGCGATAACGTAAATGCGCAAATGCAGTAGAACCTTGCTGATAGTTTGCTTGCAAGGCAATGGGAATAAAACTTAAGTGCTGCAAAAGACGTAACAGTAAGGAAGATTTCACTGCGTGGGCTCTGAACAACCAAAAGCAACCCATCTATCGCACATCAACCTCCCACAGTAAGTTTTATTTGACTCTTTTAGCTATAACACATGCCCCCTGAGTTCACCATTGTGTTCATCAACATACTGAGGAAATACAGAACGCATGTGCTATGAAAATGAAGATGACATATGCACTGGTTGTACACGTACACAACAAATTATTTTGTTTTCTTCTTTCATTTACAGTTGCTCGCTATCAATAAGCCCACAAATGGAATAAGTAATGGAATATGCACATAATGTGTTGACAACTCAATGTGTGACGCTTGTTGCCAAATGCAATCGTATTGCCGTAAAACGACATAACTGTGTATTTATATCCGCCATCGTCACAAGAGAGTAATCATAGGTGCAGACACAGTGCAAAGCAGCCTGTGCAGATGCGCTAAACTTTTCCTGCAAAACGCGGCTTTCTTCAAGTTTTCAATGAGTGCAAACGGTGCTATTGCATCTGCAGATGTTGCTTCATTTCTCGCTTTTTCTCGTTCCACTGTGTTTTACACAATACCAAACGCAGATTTGAGGTCAGGCTCTTCCACAACGATTTCGCCACAAATGCGCGCAACTTCACCGCTCTTTCGCATTGCAACGAGACATTCCGAAACCTCGCACGGCCATGCGCTTTTCAGTGCTTGACATTCCGCTCTTCCCCGCGCAGCAAACGGAAATCGTGTCTCGCGTCCAACGCCCGCAACCGCTTTCACGCTCCGTCGCGTACAATAAAATAATCGACGGATGCGCTCGTTTACGCAAGCGGCAGATAAGACGATTATCGGCTCGCTACAGCCATCGCGGCCACCCGAGGCAGATCAAAACATCTACTTTTCTGGTTTGAGCGCAAATTGAACGGCCGCACCCCCCGACCCCTTTCTTCTATGGCACGGCGGTCCTTGCCTCGGGCTACGCGCGGCCAAACAAGCGAAAGCTGGCTTGTGCCACGCCTCTGGGTCACCACCTCGCCGCAAAGATGCCATGCGCGCGCAAGATCTTGATGCGGCAGCGATCGTAGTAACGCTCAGCAGGCCAGCAGCGAGAGAGTGATTCGAATCGCTGATGACGCGCCAACGGACAAACACACCACGCTGGAAAACTGGTCGCCTGCGCCTCCGCCCATTCGTGGCACATACCGCCCGGCTCTCTCACTCTGAGGAATGCGCGCGATCTAACAGGTAGCGGAGCGCGTAACATCGTTTGCAATAAAGCTCGTTGCATCGTAAGGTACGCCAGAGAGCTCCCAGACGCGCCCAAACACACGCGGAGCTCGAAAGTGGCCAAAGTGGATGCTGTCAAACGGACCGCCTGTGTGCAATCGGCTTGCAATGTTTACTAATTTCGTTCCGAACCGGCCATAGTGACGGTCAGCGTCCGTAGCTCCGCAGCACGCAGAGGACGCTGCTCTCCGGTTCGGCCAGCCCTGCGCTCCGGTCGCGGTCGACGGAGACAGGAATTATCGACCATTTTTGAGGCGAAATAGGACGTTCGCGAACGAGAATTTTAGCGGGTGCAAAGCGTTTGGGCGTCGCCGATCGCAACATGGCGAAGCTAAGCCTCATAGGTTACTTTCTTTTTCCGTGCAAAAGCTCGGTGCAATCGAAAAGTTTTGGATCGCTGTCACGGGAGCAAGGGAGACGCACCGTTTTTTCCGCGCGACTTACCGGAGGATGAGCTGATGGGCACAGGCTTGGCTTATTTCGCAAGAGGGCGCACCCTCGTATTTTCCTGTTCGAGCACTCGATTAAAACACAAATCTTGGGAAAATCCGTCCACCGCACCACAGAACCAAATCGTGGACACTCCCTCGACTCCCTGCTCATCAGAGCCGAACCGAACACCGACGGCAGCGCCCCTAGCGAACTTTTGCGCCGCGGGATTGGCGCTCCATTAGTTGCTCTTGATGCACGTTGATGCAGTGGACGGTGAGGGAAGTAAAAGCAACGACATGATAAATTATATTGTCTTGTACTTTATATATTGATAGACAGTAAAACTGAACAGCATGCTTGTTCAGCAGGTACGACACACTCGTACGCACAAATTAAACTTTGTGCGTACCGGTTTGCAAAAAAACGTACGTTTGCAACCAGCGTGTCTTTCTGCATTCATTTATGCCATTTTTATATCAAGCCAAGAGGCTGAAACGTTTTTAACTAGGAACGTTCTGCATGTATGACGATGCGTGTGTCAGCAGTCGGTCGAAGCAGCTGCTCAGAACAAGTGCCACATCGAAATCCGCTGGAGCTCGGTATTGGAATTCTCTACTGGAATCTACATTTGTGACCAGCTTTACGCACACCATGAGGCTGGAGGAAACGAGGAATAAACACCATGAAACGCGAAGGAAACAACCAAAAACAAGGTAACATAAGCCTGAAGGACTGAACGCTCACGCAGGAAGCAGCGACAGGCGCAAGTAGTATTAACTAACGATGTGATAGTGAAATGGCCATTGAATACGAACAGTGGCTCAACAATGCAATGAACCACAGCCCCCATAGAATAAAGAGCCCCTACAGCCGCAGCAACTGCAGGCAGCACGTAGCAACGGTAACGGGTAGCGGAAGGTAGCAGCGTAGTAGCCGCCGAATGGCGCCGAAGCGCGTGGAGAGATTGAATAACAGAGGTGGCGCCAGCTGTCTCCTCGATACACGGTAAGCGCTCCCAGCTGATTGACACTTTGTCCAGCACTGAATACAACTCCGACGTGGGTTCGCAGGTTGTTCATCTCGTTGCAGTAATTTCTATGGGACTGTTCATTTGCGATTCACCCGTGACAAGTGCCCCGAACCGTGCTTTCTTAGATGGTTTATCCTCGCCGCAGGAGCGGCTGGTGTGAATGATGGGACTCGTAGCGATGCCTAGGCTACCGGATTCGCCGTCCAAGTGAAAGGGCAATCGACCACAAGCGAAAACGCCATGGCGTCAATGCAGGTTGGTTTTTGAAGCTTCGTCGCTCCGTAGCAGCAACTATCCGAAAACAGATCGCCTAGCGTTATCGCCTTCGCCGCCTGCTTTTGGCGTAGCGGCGTTCAGCGGACGCGATTGCTTGTTTGTTGCGGGTGCCCCGCGTAACGCAGAGCGTTTATTCTCTGCGTTTTCCATGGGGCCCAGAAATGGCGCTTCTCGGAGCAAATGCATGCAAGTATCTAATGGACGCACCTTCCACGTCCAGTGCGGGCAGTCTGTTCCTAGTAGGTGTTTCCCCCCTCCCCACTTTATTGTGCCGCCGCGATTTCACGAAGAAGGATCCACGATTGAAATGGAGTCGCCACTCTTTTTCAGAAGAGGCTTCAGAAGGAGCTGCTCTCCATGCAGAAAGAGCCACCGCCGGGTGTGAGCGTAGACATGGACAACGTTGGATCCAACCTGACGCAGTATGTGCCCCTCCTTCTCCATCGCGCTAGATCGTCAAGTTACCTGTTACATACTCCGAGGCACGAAGTGAGCGGGGGACCTTGCAATAGCGGCTTCCGGTGACAACATCGCCTCAACTATCACCCGCGCACGCGTTGCGATGGGAAGTGCCGTTTCCCTTGTGTCACACGACGCACAGGGCGTTCGTTTCGTTGGATCCTATTCTTTGTCATAGCATCTGCCATGTCTGTCCTGGTATGCTGCAAAGGTCAGTGAAAGAGATAAAGCACGGCTGCTGGTATGCGTATACCACGTATCTTTTGCATTGTTTGTAGTCTGCTTGTCCATGCCAATCGCCTGATCATGCCAATCGCCTGATTAGCCGGACTGAATCTACTAGAGTTTGATATTCACAATCGTTTGCATCCTGTTGTGCATTTCTTGAACCTTTAGGTGTCTGACACAGGTAGGTGTGTACTGTACAGCCCAGTAGAGCATTCAAGCTTACCTGTAGTGGTGTGGAATAAGGTTAATATTTTTCAACAGGGAGCAAAATGTTATCCTGTGTGTCGGTGCTTAGATGAGGCGCAGTGGCTGCTGCTCTTTAGTTTGGCGATGAATGCTGTGCGTGCCTACATACCTGCCAATTCACATCTTGCAGGTGGATCGTTGACATGGAAGGTGCCAAGGGCACGCTTTATGAAGGAGAGAAGTTCCAGCTCCTCTTCAAGTTTAGCTCCAAGTATCCATTTGACTCTCCAGAGGTATACACTTGTTCTCAAACGCCAACTTGTGCGATAATGCAAAGCGATTAGAGGTGTGGCAAATATTGAAATTCTTAACACTTATTGAGTACTGCTGGTTTTAGTTGAAGAATTTAATTCAAGAGCAGCCTGTTTGCTAAAAGAATCTGGTGCTCAGCTGCCCCTGCACAGCAAGAGCCAGTTTTGTACTTTTTTTTTTTTTTTAAACATACTATGTGTCAGTTTTGTCTACTTCATGCATTCTAGCAGATTGCTCACAGAATCACAGTATGTTAGAGAATCATAGACTTGATATTTCAGTTCCTCTGAAATTGTTAACTTTTTTTTCAGTTAGTGAAAGTTAACTCTGCTCCCTACAGGCTCAAATGTCTGACTTTTTTTCTTTCTTTTATGCGCAACAAATTTTATTCAGATTGGTCCACAATTGCCTAAAAAGAGCATTTATGAGTGCACTTTGAAACAAAAGATCACACCCTTTAGGGCTTATCTTGTCCCCAAACAACACTGTACACTCTTAAAAAAAGCTTGCAACCTTTGGGGTTTATCTCATCCCACAACAATAGTCATCTATCTTTCCCACATTTTCTTTCTTTAACGCGGCACTGCCCGTTACTTCCAGGTCACAAACGACATGTGTGTTATTGCTTGTTTAGTGTGACATAGCATTCTCGACAGGAATGTATCAAGAGCAGAGTTTTGAAGGCCAGCAAGGTAGGCAGATGACGATTATTGTTGTGGGACAAGATACACCCCAAAGGGTGTAAACATTCTAAGGGTGTAAAAAAAGTTTGCAATAACTGTCATCTGTCTTGCTTTAGTTTCCTTTCTTGAAAACTCTGTGCTCGCTACTTTCCTGTCAAGAATGCTATGCCACGCCGATAGCGCACATGCCATTTGCAAGCTGGAAGTACAGGACGCGTGGCATTAAATAAAGAAAAGGCATGCAAGATAGATGACGATTATTGTTGTGCAACAGAAACAGAACCGAAAGGTGTAACTATTTTTGCAGTGAATGATCGTTGTCTATCTTGCATGCTTTTTCATTCTATAAAACTGTACACATGGTACATATAAGTCACAAATGGCATGCACATTATCAGCGTGACATAGCATTCGTGACAGGAAAGTAGTGAGTGCAGAGCTTTCAGGAAAGGAAGTGCAAGCAAGACAGATGACGATTATTGTTTGGTGACTAGATACATGCCAAATGGTATAAATTTTTTTACAGTGCAGTGTAATTTAAATAGGGAGGTGGCACTCTAAAAGTTTGCACCCTTTAGTGTGTAAGTTCACACACAATACATTGCTAAAAATTCTACACCCTTGGAAGTGTAGTTCTACTGCACAAGACTAAATTTGCACCTTTTGGAGCTTATCATAACCTCAGACAACGCTGTAAAAAATGTTTACATCCCTTTGGGGCACATCTTGACCACAAACAATTGTCATTGACTTGCCTGTGTTTCCTGTTTTGAAAACTGTGTTCACCAGTTTTCTGTCAAAAATGCTTTGTCATGCTGATAATGTGTATGTCGTTCGTGACTTGGGAGTACCATACACACAGCGTTAAAAAAAAAAAAAGCACGGAAGATAGATGACAATTATTTTTGGGGGCAAGATACGCCTCAAAGGTTGCAGACTTTTCTTGGAGTGCATAATCTGACTATTGTTTGTGAGAGAAAGGTTGAAGAAAAGAAATGGTTACTGTAAAGAAAAGAAGTGCACGCTAGATGGTGATTAAATCATCATCTTGCGTACATTCTCTCTCCTTAATGCAGTAGGGTCTCGCAGCTCGGTTTGTGAAAGTGCCTGCAATACCATGCATGTCACAAAGTTTTGAATGTGCGACACGTGTAGTGGCAAGGAATACATAGGGGAAACCGGTCGCTGCGTGAACATGCTAATCTCGTACCTACAGGCATGGGCGGTAATCTTTTGCAACGTTGTAAGCAGTGCGGTTGCACTCCTATCTTCAGCAATGTATCTGTCATGGGGAAGGCCAAGACGCAGCAGGAAAGAGAGTTGATTGCAGCGCATCACTTTTCTAAATTTGGCCCCAAAAAGTATGTAAGCGTGCCATCGGTGTCCCTTACTAATAAAGAGCTTCAATACCTTGAACAGTGTTGCCATGTATAGACAAGGTGATTAACGTGAATTTGATATGTTGTGCCTTGCACATATTCAGTACGGACTTGGGGAAGCTGTTTTCAAGAATAAAGATCAGTTGTTAGTCCAGCCACCTTCCTGTCGCTTTGTTTATGTCTGCCTCTCGAATTTTTTTTCCTTTTTCAAGTTTGCTAGCATTCTCCTAGTCTATGTACCAACCAGCCCAACAAGCCACTGTCTGTAATGGATACTCTGGCTACAAGTACAGTGCATTTGAGCTCTGTAGGACTGTCATGTTAGTTGGGTAACTGAAAACATTTTCTATAACTTAACTTATAATTTCTCCTTTAGAAGCATATATCACTCCAATGTAAATGAGGATCACATCCGACATGAAAATATCTTTGTTATATCAAGTATTCGTTATAGGCCTACATGGTGATCGTTGCAAATAAATTGACGAGTACGAGGTTTACTTCATTATACGATATCCGCATTCGTTAAATTGAGATTTGACTGTATTTAAAGAGGCCCTGAAACACTTTTCTAACTAATCGTAGAATGGCCTCACCCTTAAAGTGCATCACCCCACAAATCGCATACCGCAAAAGTTTTCCAAATCTTTTAACTATAAGCGGAATTATTGCACCGATATCCGGCTTTCTCTCTGTTTTTATTCCGCTGTCGCGCTGAAAGCCAGGAGGGTAAAGCCTCGGCCAAACATTTAGTGTCGTGGTGGCAAAAGGACTTGTCGCGGCACCCCATGGCGGTTGCAGTGGACTACGCTACGCAGCACACCGCTGCCATCTCAGAAGCCACGCGCAACTACACGCAGTGCAAAGATGAAATGATTTTTCTGTATTTTTGTGACTGCAGACATATATATTTTTCATTTATATAACTCCAAATTAATTATGCATTACTGAGAATGTTCTCGCGATCATGAAATCAGCCAGTAGCGTTGGTGGGCCAGCTGCTTTTGATGACTACATAGCAGATTTTCGCGCGAAAGCAAGCGACTATTTACTGCTTTTGACACGAAGATTGTAAATTCCCTACTGCATGCAGTGCAATAATATTTTGATCAAATGTTCACAGCAGCCTCTATGGACAGATCGGCAGTGTTTTTTTTTTTTTTTTTTTTACTATGTTAAAAAAACGTTTCGGGGCCCCTTTGAGAAACACTTTGCATGGTAATTCATTGCATATTCAACTGTGCAGTGGACCAGGCTGATTGGAAAGTACCGTAGAAATTTTCACATTATGGGGCTTAGCTTGAGATGTTAGCACCCAAGAAGGCTGAATGTTGTTTCTCGCTGGCAAATTTGATAGTTAACTTATTATCTGTGAAGACTCAGATGGGCGAAATCTGTACACTCACTCAACGATTTAGGTGAATGCTTCAGGTCAACCAGTGGGACCTTTTTCTTGGCCTACATGGTGCTTACTAAAGGACATAATCACCGCTAAAAAGACAACAGTAACTGCGTATTTCTTCTTAGCGGCAATTATGTCCTTTTGACCAGTGGAATGTGCCTTTACACCAAGATTGGCGAGAATTTGTTCAAATTATGGGTCAAAATGTGGCAAAAAAGCAGGTGCCTGGCAGGTATGGAAAGGATTGCAAAGAGTTGGGGAATGACGACTGTTGAAACGGTGCGCTTTGGCAACTGCTTCAAATTTTTTTTTTGTCACTGCCACTGCAGGTGACCTTCCTGGGGCCCAACATTCCGGTGCACCCCCACGTGTACAGCAATGGCCACATCTGTTTGTCCATCTTGACAGACGACTGGTCTCCTGCCCTGTCCGTGCAGTCCGTCTGCCTCAGCATCGTCTCCATGCTCTCCAGTTGCAAGGAGAAGGTGCGCGAGCTGTCCCATCGGTGCACACTTTGGCAGTCAACAAAAAAGTTGTTGCAGTTTCACCTGAAAGGCGAAGCATCAATTGCGATAGCAAATTTGTAGAGAGCTATACGGAGTAATGATAGTAGCTTTATCAGCTGTATAAACTTGGACATGCAGCAGCACCGGCAACACGCAGATCTGTTGTCGACGCCATCGGCGCTTTGCCCGCGTTCGCACAAAATGCGTGGGGCGTTGGTGACTGTTGCCGGAGCCTCTGATATAAATAGGCACTTGGTGCCGCAGCTAAACATCGCCTCCCTTCCCCCCCCCCTCCCACGGCCTTTCACACGTCGGAAGAAGACGCGTTTGCTCTACATATAGCTGATTGTAAAGGAGGAAAGAGACGCCTACTTCTGCAGCTCTTAAGGGAGCACGGAGCAGAACGCGCGTTTGTTCTCCGTCGTGCGTTCACTCCCCGTGAAAGCGCGCGTCCCTCGCGCCCTTTCACTCGCACATACAGCGTTCGGCGGCGCGCGGCGACGATTTGATCTCTATTGACGTCATACGGAACCTCACGGCGACGCCGACGGCAGAAATCTGCTTTGGAGTGTCCATATAATTGCTATCGCAATAAAACGTTGCATTTTGACAGGATATTAAAGGAATACCGATTTGACATTCTCGACTAGTGTAAGGGCCGCACTCCTAAATTCGGGCCTCAATAGCTCAGAAAAAAAATTTGTTTACGAGTCTCACTCCCCTTTTCTCATGCCTGCACCTCGTCAGTTGCGGCCACACAGCAGCACCTCTACACAGTATTGATGGTGTACACAGGTGCATACCAGTCTCCTCTTCGGTTGTGATTACAGTTGATAACCCTTTAGCATAAGGATAGTCAACTTAACCGTTGGCATTGCCACGAAATGCGTTTCTTGGTGTCTCGTAATTAATGCCGTCACCCTTTTTGGCCACACCATCTGTCGTAAGTAGCTGCCCACCGCCACTTATTACACTTTGTACGTACATTGTCGCTCCCACGCCATCCAAAAACCAGGCGAGTGTTATCCGCTGCAACATTCCATTCACATTTTGCGTGGAAGCCTAAGGAGCTTTTCCTTGAGCAACCTTTCACATGGCGCGATGAGGACAACTTCACTTTTCAACAGCGCGGTCTCGGTGCGATGTAAAGAGGCTGCATCGCGCTGTGTATCAGTCTCCTCTTTGCATGTTTCCACTGCTGTCGACTGAGCGCCAGCGAAATTTGTATCCCAGTGGCTCATGGCCTGTCCTTTAGTGCTGTGCTTGCATGTACAGTGCATACGAAGCTATAGTTGTTTCATTTCACAACGTTAGGCGCGGCACAACGTCCGAGCCCGTGTCCATGGACAGCTTTATCCTGTAGCACTGCGCTTGCGGGGTACCAGATTCTTCCAGCTGCTCCAGCTCCACAGTTGTGTGTTATGGATGGTGAATGGAGTGGAAAACGAAGCTCAATTAAAGACTTCCCCAAACTGGTCAAACACCGCCGCAAGCATGTTCATTTGCCAAAGCAGATACAAACTTATTTAGATTTTATTCGTGCGTGAAATATGATGTAGCAGCCCCAAGAAAGAGCTCGCCTCTTGCGACTGTTCTGCGTTTTTATTTTTGGCCGTTTTGCTAAAGTATACGCGCAGGAACTTGGGAGAGAAGCCAGGGAGTTCAGAAACAAGTTATTTTCTAGGCAGGCTGTCGCATAATGCTTCTGTTTTGTTGATTGTCCTTGCAGAAGCGACCACCTGACAATTCGCTCTATGTAAAGACCTGCAACAAGAACCCCAAGAAGACCAAGTGGTGGTACCACGGTGAGCCTGCTGTCCTCTCTTCCCCGTCTGTATATCTACCATGGTGGCTACACAGCCGCGCCGTTTTACTGTCGAGTCGAAAGATCAAACCACAGTTGCAGCAGTCACATTCTCGCAGGAGTATAGTGCCGAGATGCCCCATACTGCAATTCATAACTTCACAGGCAATGCTGAGGAAGCTACAAAAGTAGTGTGGTCATAGGAGTCTCACTCTGGGTGTATCGCTCTGGTGTTGTTTTTGATCTGTAACACATTATACGGAACCACTATAGTTGAACCCAGCAATAAGAAAATTGGCAGGGAAGGTTAAAAATTTCTTTCACAAGAATTTCGTTGTTGCGCAACGGGACAGCACAGACAGGAAATGCACTGCAAAACGAAACCCAAGTGTCAAAATTTCGTTAGCCTAGTTTGGCGAGCCTTGCTCGAGGACATCCAAAACCGTATTGCCAGCAGCACGAAGAGCACCCTATGCGTTGGTTAGCTATGACGGCACTGCCACGTAGCAGTATTCTCGGTCAATAACTCTCAAGGATACGATCACTTTCACGGTATTTCCCATGACTCAGTACCGTACACATTGGTGCCTGACAGCAGCAGCATTCCATGCACACAACAGCATTCCTCCTGTGATAAGCACGCTGTCATGGCACGGCGCCAGGAACGTCGTCGCCCGTAGGCGCCGACATGTCCGATGGTGACTGACCAACAACACAGCACCGTGTGGCAAATGTACATCCGGTGACGCTGAATGCACTTGCAAAGCTTGTCGGGCAGTACCGAAACCAGCGCCTTGAAGCGGGGGCTATATTCTCGGGCGATCACGTTCAAGGACAAAATATTCGAAACCCCAGTTCTCAATCATGACCATCATATCATCATCATATCATCAATCAAGCGCCATAGGCAAGTCCACCTTGGTGGGACATGGGCTTTTGTTGTGGTTGCAGTTTGTTTTCTCTGCACATGTACACCACGGATGAACTTGCACCAAGCTGTGGAGTATGCACTGTACGTGAAAAGTATCATCACATGTGTGTAGAGGTCGATGGCGATGCTGCCACACCATTTGAAATGGACGATCAACAAATGAAATGGTGGCCATGATTCATTTGCGGCGCCAGCAATCACTTCCAGTGCTTTGCTGCTTTTGTAAACTAAAATGCCGGCGGCCTCACAAGCATCTTGCAAGTGTGCTGTGACAGTATTTCAAGCAATTAAATGCAGCAGAAGGTGCATTTGCGCACTTTTTATACTCCGTTAGCATTACATGGGTAGATAATTCGGGGGACTAATTTTCCAGCAGATTTTATTGATGAGGGATTGCAGTTTCGTGACGTTCCATTGTCGAGACATACCAAGTGCATTGAATCCCGTGGGCATTTGCCGGGATGCGAGAATATTTTTGTCATGGTGAGAATTGCATTATCACAGGGTTTGACTGTACTTCATAGATTACGACAACTTGTGGTCATAAGGATACGTCAAAATGCCTGTTACTCACGCACCTCTGTGTGTGACATACTTTTTTGGTCACGAGCAGAAGCTGTGGCCACTGGTCGCATAGCTTCAGATCTGCAACACCTTCCTTGTAATAAATATGTCATACTATGCTACAGAAAAGTATACTTAATGTTACATCGAATTTGATGCTATTTATACCTTTTTTTTTATAGCGAAGCTGTTAGCCTATCGGTGGTGGGCATTTTTCGTGTTCGTTAGTAAAAATGTGGGCCAATCATGGCGGCCGTGCAGGGCATGAGGAGTGGCTCGTACCCCCGTAAGGCACAGGTTCGAGCACTCAGCAAAGTGAAGCGAAAAGTGCATACATTCTTTGGAATCGCACATACAACATACAGAACAGCATTCGTTTCAATATAGAACAAGCACAGAGCAAGCATCCGAACCACATAACCGATGATAAGGCGCTCCTGATAACAATGCGAAGCATGTAGCACTCCCCGCATACATTTCCCGCCAAAGATTACTCTTGCACTTGCACAAGC
This sequence comes from Dermacentor silvarum, assembly GCF_013339745.2. NCBI lineage: Eukaryota > Metazoa > Arthropoda > Arachnida > Ixodida > Ixodidae > Dermacentor > Dermacentor silvarum. The sequence continues at coordinate 56,983,877 of NC_051163.1, read as the reverse complement.
AAAGCTGCCGTGGGGAATGACGTCTCTAGCCTCTTTTGTGTATAAAAGCAGCCTAGCAACTGATTTCATTATTGTTGTAGCACCGCTATGGGTACGATGCATTGTTAGGACTCCCGAGGAGCAGCATGAAGTGGTAAAGGGAGAAAGAAACGGCAATACGACCAGCGGCAGTGTGCGCCCAAAATTACCATTACTACCATTACTCTAAGCAATAAAGCATTGCATACCCCCTCAACAGTTGTAGTGGTGGTTTTCAACAGCTTTGCTTGACCAGGATGGCCCAGGATGGAGAGTCAAATATGTGATACACTATTTTTCGGTGAGATACCGTATTTACTCGATTGCAACGCGAGGAGTGACTTTTCATTGCGTACAACAAGAAAAAATAAAACCGCGAAAGTAACGCGAGGGGTGACTTTTTGTTGCGTCCAGCAAAAAAAAAAAGAAAACCGCTAAAGTAAGGCAAGACCATCAGATGCATAAAAAAGTCGCAGTTTCACCCGAAAGGCGAAGCATCAATTGCGATAGCAAATTAGTAGAGAGCAATACAGAGTAAGGATAGTAGTTTTATTGGCTGCATATATTTGGACACATTTGCTTACTAACTGAATTCACAAGCATGGTGTCGGCACAAGCAAACATGGGTAGATCACACTCGATGACCACAGACAACCATTGTCAGAACGTTGGCGTGAGCAAGTGCGGCAGCACTAGCCACCAAAGGTTCGTGCGGTCTATTGCTTCGACAGAAACTAATCGGCGAAAGCACAGCGTATACAAATGTAAGAGCCGTGTGGAGATCGCTTTCAAGATACGGTGTGCGTGACAGCCCGCAGCCGTACAAAATACAAGTATGCATTTGTTAGAGTAGAAGCCGCGCACCCTCCCTCCCGCGCTGCCTTCCGGCTTTCCTCCTTTCGCGTGGGAGATTGAGTCACCAGTTCTTGCGCCCGGTCACAAGATACGCATTAGGTGCCGCAGCTTATTGTCGCCTCCCATCCCCCCACGGCCTTTCGCTCGATGGAAGACGCTGCGTTTGCTCTCCGTGAAAGCGCGCGTCCTTCGCACACTTTCACTCGCACATTTCACTCGTTGATTAGAATTGGGTGCATCATTGCACATTTTAGACAACTTGAATTTTGGTATTCGATTGTAACGCGAGTTTCTTTCCAGTTTTTTTGCTACCTCAAGTCGATCCTCGCGATCGACTTGAGGTTGCAAGAATCTGGAAAAAAACTCTCATTACAATCGAGTAAGTACGGTGTTTCGAGCCTTCGTAGCATTGCCTGCTATGTATGAAACTGAGTATACAGTGGAAGCTCATTGATGCGATTCTGTGTAATGATTTTCGGCATGATACATTTTTTTTCTTCTTTTCCCAGTAATACGATTTGGTTGTATATTACGTTAGATGATACGCTGTATTTTCTGGTTCCCGTGAAGATCGTATCAATGAGATTCCACTGCATGTGTACTGCTGACATTAGACATCACTCACACATGTGATCACATGCCACAGAGCATTGGCAACATGGGGCACCATGCAATGCCAGTCAGCAGCAAGCATAATTGCTCCTTGTGCTGGCTGCTGCATTTCAACTGTGACGAGCCATGCTCGAGTTAATCCTGACAGTGAGGGTGCAGTTGGGGACCTAGGGAAAAAGCTTTTAAAAAAAGTATGTGTACTAATTAATCTAAGGCCGATACCGAGCAGCCGACGGATTACTCGGAACTGGCGGGGATCATTCGAAATAGTGAATAATCAAAGACCAGCTTCACGAAGCCACACCATAAGGTGAAATTTGCATTGCCGTGGAGTCGCACCTCAAGGCGTTCGCGTATAACCAAAACCCTTCCTTTACTGTTAAATTCGCTGATTCTCAGTGCAGGATATATGCACTCCAATGCGCTGTTCTGCTGGCAGGTTCACCTGCATTTGTAACAGTGGCTTAACTCACGCTCGGAAATATACGCTTGGGACTACTACATGCTTAGAAACTGGCTACACAGCGATTACATGTCGCACTTCCAATGTAATTACGTGTAACAGGCATTCTGATCAGTTAGTTTATGTTGATGGTACATTAAAAAGTCCCAGGTAGTGAAAAATGTGCTCCTTTGGTGATGGCGTGAGCGAAACCACTTGCCCAGAAGACCTAATCGAAAAATTTTCCACATTTGAAACATGAAATGCTAACCTTAGTGCACCCTTCTCCTCTGCTTTGCCACGTTGCAGATGACTCGGTCTGATGCCAGAGGGCACCTCCTATCTCACCACCACCACCACTTCCTCTAGTCACGCTGCTCCGATCGCTTGGTCGGTGCCGCCGTCTGCCACAGTGAAATAAATCGTTCGTCCTGCACGTCTCTGTGCCCCCGAGGCAGCAGAAGCAGGCTCTGTCGGGAACAGCGAAAAGCCTCGCCTCTCTCCACTTGCAACGGGCGACACCAGGTGGCGGCGGCGGCAGGGCTTCGAGAATGGCATCTGGCTACCTCCATGTGCTGCCTCTCTTGGGGCAGGCCCCGAGGCTCTTGGTTGGGCCAGACCAGCCACTACAGCTACTACCGCGCTGGATGAATAAACCTTTAGTTTCTTTTTTTGTTACTTTCCCTGCAAGCTTAGGATGCAGCCGTCTACTAGTGACATGCGTCGCCAAGACCTTCGATGACTCACTGGTCAGGTGGCTCTAGGCAGCCAATGTGACCACCATCAGTGAACGGACAAAACCTGTGCAGATTTAAAAAAAATGAAAAACAAAAGCCCGTTGGAAAGACAAGTTGTAGTTGTGCCGTCAGCCGAGGACAAGTGTGTTTTCCCTTTTAAACGTTGTTGTGCGATGTATGACGTCTAGGAATAAAGACCATGCCAATTTTATGCCGGTGGTCTTTATGTCTGGAAAAAAAAATTGTGTTGCTAATTTCGGCGACCTGTGGAGAGGCCTGAACATCTTTAATTTCCAAGCAATGTTGCTTTTTTGGGGCAATGCCAACCTCGTCCACTGGCTAATAGAAACAGTGCCACAGCCACGTCTGTTGGGGGTGAATTTCACTTCTACAGTTCCAAAATGGCGTCTCCTGCTAAACTGCTAATTTTTGTTTGATATGTACAGATGCAAGCATGCATCACTTGTCTGTTTCGTGCATGATAAATTGCAACATGTTTGCGTCGACAACTAAACAGAGAAGTATTGGTCGTTGCGACGCTACAGTGGCGCTATCTATTACTGTTGCCACAAAATGCAGTGCTGCCCGTTTCATTCAGAATAAATTGAGTTGTGCCGTCTGCCGTATGTTAATGAAAATTTTGAATTTTACAGCAACAAAATGGTGGGGCCATCTCCCAGTGTTGCGAAGAAATGTGCTGTCATGCTCTAAGCAGTGACAGATGGCACCACCATTTCGCTGCCGATAAATTCTATACTTTGTTAGTAGTATCATCGTGGACGAGGATGCAAATCCTCTCGCCTCTCACTGTTATCTTTTATTTCGTGTTTCTTGCGCTACTAAGTATGTTAAATAAACACCAACTCACCCAAGAAGAAGTTATTCTGGAGGATGCAAACTCCTGTTGGAACGGAGTTGCTCCAAAAAGAGCAGGAACTTCTGATCTGGGAGCGCTCAAGATCTGCCATCGGAATTCAGCATCAGTAATACAATTATTGCTCATTTGAGTTGATATATATATATGAATACGATCTCAACAAGGCAGAAAAAGACATTTCATCTTTGCGCTACCAGTCCGATGCGGCAGTTGCGCGCATTGCTGTATCTGCTGTGCGCGGCCTCCGAGATGAAAAGTGTAGCATAGACACCTCAGCCACCACGAGCCTTCTCACGTTCTACCTTTGGGCGGGGCAAGCGGGACAGTGTCACCTTGCAGTCTCCCCTGTGTAGCTTCCAGCACGGTAGTGGAAATGAAAGGAGAGAAGCCGCCGATCGGTCCGATAACTGCGTCGTAACTTCGCTTGTGCTCGAACGATCCAAAAAACATTTGTAGCAGGATATTCGAGAGACAAAGTAATTTAATGGTGATGTCATTCTATGATTAGTTAGAAAAGTGTTGCAGAGCCCCCTTTAGATGAATATCCCAACTTTAATACGAGCAACCGTCGGACCGCCGTAAGTAATTTACAATAGAGCTTCTATGAAACAGTTTCGGTTTCAGTATGGAGCAGGCGGATGTCTGTATACATTGGCACACTCCGTTCGTGTCATTGCTGTGGCTTCCACGTGCGTGCACAGTCAGACAAAACTCGCACAGCACTCTTGCTTATTTTTTTATTAGCAACTTCATCGGACCTAGTCTTGTCGGACGTTCGCAAGTTTTGCCATGTCATGGCGTTAAGCTAATGTCATTAAGTTAATGCAGCCGATCCCAGGTACGGCATTTCAAGACCTTGTACTACTTGCTAAGTGTCATCCTTCTAAAAGCGAGACGCATGTGGTAGCGTTCCTACAACTCGGCACTACTTTAACATGTGGATTCAAGGGACTGCATTCATCAATCTAGTCACACACAAAAAGATATTCAAGGAGCAGCGTGGGCAAGTCTCCTAATGTGCTCAGTGGCCGAAAGGGTTCACTGGTGGCAACTGATGCTCAACAGAGGTCAGTTCTGTAATTTCACGGGACGAAAAAAGCACCATCTCAAGGCACGAACAGCGTCAACAATTTTTACCCCGTCCACTTCAGGAACACTTGTGTGATGTGTCAGAGGCGCGCGGTCACATTTAGCATTTCCTATCCTGTTGGTGCTACTGTCTCTACAGTGTAACAAACTCTGGAAGCTGTCGTCCGTTACACACCGTAGTGTACAATCAGTTCAGGAGCATAAGAAAATTGAGAGAACCTACACGCAGTGTAGTGTGGGCGAGCACATCACTTAAGTCGCAAAGCTTCATGCTAGGACTACCAGAGGGAAATTTGGCACTAGCGTCTGTGAACTGACAGGAACGCACATCGAGCATGGAAACTACAGGTAGCACATGAATTTACCTAACCTTTGTCGTTCTGGTTTCAAACAATTTTGTTAATTTCTTACGTTAACCTCCTAACAGCTCATTTATCATCACAAATTTGCTGTATGACAATAATTAGTCTCCTTCAGGCTCTTATTTATACTATTTGATGGTCTTGAGGGCATTGCAAATAAAAATAATTGCTTAGAATATAAATAATTATATCCACGGTGATTGCTGCCAAATACATGTATCTAGATTTAGCAACACAGACACTCCTAAGTGTCGCTATTTATTCACTGGAGATTACCAAGCACTGAACGTAAAATTCTCAACTGCCATAAAGAAACTTGAGACTATCATTTAACACAATTTAACTGCAAAGAACGATAAAAGAAGCCGCTATGTGCCTTCTCTACAAATTCATGCCAAATTGTACAAATATCTATGACTTGCCCATGATTCGTCGCAGTGCTTCAACAACAGCTGCATCAGGCTTCTTCCAGTAATCTTGCAGCAAATTCCACACATCGTTTATGAAAACGTGATTCATAAAGCAATCACTTGAACTGCGCTCACATTTCATGAATCCATATTTGCCACTGAAAAACATTATGCTCCATGCCCTGTCCACACCAACAGTTTCCACATGCAGCCAGCAAAAGGTGCAACACATTCTAGAACTTCTGGCTGAATCTGTGCCTAAACGGCTGAATAGGAGGGAGCAATCCTCTGCGGAGTGAGGCAATCGAAAATAGCAAATTAAAAATGTGCACCCACTCTGACTCAATCAGTGTTGAACAAGTTCTCCTCTACGAAGCAAAAAACAAAAAACAAATATCACTCCGTATCAACCACCGAAATTTGCCATTGGGATAAAACTATGGCTACAACTACATGCAGTGGCGCAGCCAGACATTTTTTTCGGTGGAAGCAACTGACCGGGGACAAGGAAGGTGCGATGGGTAGGAGCGGAGACTGGGCAGGCCACATACATACTAACACACAAATTTCAGGGGGGGGGGGTTGTGCCCTGTGTGCCCCCCCCCCCCCCGGCATCCTGGCTATGCCACTGACTACATGTCAACACAATGGTGAACGAGACGAACTGCAACACACTTCGACAAATGCTGTAAACGACCAATTTCTTTCTCTGCGTTCACCGAGAACCACTTGTTACTACGGGTAGGCACTTTCAGCGTCCTAGCCTGAAGTGATACCGTCGCAGTTCGGGCTCCTCTGTGCAAAACTGTTCATAGATATCGCAGAGGCGTCCAATCTCTTCCACAGTCAACTGGAGGATCCTCGTTGTGGGGTCAACGTCAGCCAACTGTACAAGGCGCGGCACCAATTCTTCCCGGTCACGGGGAAACAGGTTCCTGCACCAAAATTTGGCACCACACGTTAGCCATTTACAAGCGTTGCATTATCGTAAACCAAAATTGCGTTACAACATGAGGTGATGTTTAACGGGGCATTGAACAGAAAAATAGGTTGAGCTTTATTAGTTACTTGCCCTTCTCGAATACCAAAAAATAAGAAAGCTACATTTACTCTGAGAGGAGGCTTTATAAGTCAGAAAAGACGCAAAAACGAAACACAGATGTGACGTCATAAACTTTGATGCCGTCTCCTCGGGCCTAGTCAATTGTTTGTTGGTAAGGCCAGACTACATAGTTTCCTAAAGAAACAAAAGACTGAACTTATAGAAAGTTTTGAGAACCTTACCACAACCACAACGGCCCAAATACAAAAAAAAATGTATGTTTAAATCCGTGACGTCGCAGCGAAGTACTGGCACTGGGGTTTCGGCATGGAGTTGTAAAAACGAAAGTACGGCATTCATTTTCTCTTTGGCAATTAATGTTTTTACCATATACCATATTTACTCGCATAATGATTGCATTTTTTTTTTTGAAAAACATGCGCTAAGTTGGGGGATGGGTTCATTATGCAGGGTAAAATTGTGAGCAATTTTATTCCCCAGCCACCTTTAAAAAAGGTGCAGTTTCACCCGAAAGGCCAACCATCGATTGCGATAGCAAATGCGTAGACAGCTATACGAAGTAAGGATAGTTGTTTTATCGGCCGTATAAACTTGCAAACATCCGCTAACTATGTAAATTAACAAGCATGGTGTCAGCGCGCACAGGCAAACATGAACACATCACACTCTATGACCGCGGACACTCGCTGTCAAAACGCTGGCGTGAGGAAGCACGGCAGCAACAGCGAGCGAAGTGACCTTCGTGCTGTGTATCACTTCAATGCACACTGAGCAGCGAGAACGGAGCACGCACAAAGGTATAAGCCACTGTCGCACCTAGACTAAGCCCCCAACAATTTCTTTCTCTATGCCCGACGCAGATCGCTTTCAAGGTAGGGCACGCGCACACGCGCAATGCGCAGTTGCTGCGCCGCCGCACTCCCTCCCCCCGGCGCCATGCGCGCGACGGAATATAGAACATTAGCTAACTGCTTTCCTCCCTTGAATGCGGGAGATTGAGCCGCGATCGTTGGTGCCGACGGCAAAAATGCACCTGGAGTGTCTATGTAATTGCAATCGCAATAAAGTAGGAGACACCATGGTACGATTCGACATCCGATACAATCATACCAGCCGGATGCCATATTAGACGCCGAATCGTACCGTGTGTCTCCTAATTCGCGGCAGCAAGTTCAGGGTGCGATCATTGCAAGGAAAAGAAAAAAAATGCACTTCTTGATTGGAAAAGTGGGGGGTGCGTTCGTTATGCGAGTAAAACAATATGCGCTACACAGAATGTGTCAAAATTAAAAGTATCTTAATTAGGGGTGGGCGAATATTCAAAGTTTCGAATACAAATCAAATATTACACACTAATATTCACATTTGCAAATGAACTATTCAATATTTTCGAATATCCAGACTAACCAAATATTCTGCAAGAACCAACTAGCAAAATCGGGTTATTGTTCTCTGTCTGTTAAACAAAGTATTGCGAATTATTGGAAATGAAACAGTCACAAATGTTTTCGAAGCAATGCAGAAGATAAACGGGTAATGCAAGCTTAGCGTTCGGTGTCGCGGTGGAAGCCTACACGATAATCAGCGATTTTTGCTTGTAGTCTGTAATTTAGTGTTACTTGCAGTCTAGTCATGCAGGAGTTTTATCTCTTAGGCTACAATCAGCGACGTTTTCATCGCAATGTGCCCTTTTACGTGTGTCTACAACACATAAGTGCTCGAGCTGCTTTTTCTTTTAATTTTTTTCGCAACTTCTGCGGCCGAATTCACGAAGCTTTTCATTCATAAGTGCTGTTTCTTGCCATTGGCCATTGTCATTGGCTTAGCTAATGATATGTCCAGCATGAGGATTGGCTGAAATTTTCTCTAACGAACCGTTCTAGCGTAAGACGTTTTTGTGAATACGGGCCCAGATCTTTTTTTTCAACAACCGTTTATTAGGCGTTCTTGGAAAGCCAGTCATACAGTAGGCATTCATTCTTGGGAAGCTTGTCTAAAGCAAGGCTCTCAAGATGTTGAGAGGCTATGCAGACAGGTCTTTTAATTGCAATTAGTGATTTTTCTGTTTAAAACCGATCGCAATTGTCTATGATAGTTGGCTGTCTTTATTTTTTCACTAGTCAGTACAAGCGCGGGACCTAATTATACTTAGATATTTCTGCTGTAAATATACGTGTCTGCATTTGACTATTCGCTAATAGACACTTACTATTCATACTCGATTCGTATTCAAAAAGTTGATATTCACCCACCTCTAATCTTAAAGGGCCCCACACCAGGCCACATAGCAAGTTTTGGTTATGCGCTGGAAGTTGTTACATGCCCTCGAGGGTGCGTTCTACCGTAATTATTTTTCACATTTGTTCATAATTAGCCGAGATATAAATATTTCAGTGCCGCGAAACCATGCTTTCAAGAGGCGAGTGCCACTGCCACGAGAGACACTCTCTCCCCTTGCCCCGTCTAGCCTCCGCAAGCGAACTTCCTTCCCTGCGTTAATTAAAAATGTACATTGTAAATTAAAAATGTACACCCACTCTGACTCAATCACTGTTGAACAAGTTCTGCTCTACGAAGCAAAAAAACAAATATCACTCTGTATAAACCACCGAAATTGGCCACTTGAATAAAACTTTATGTCTACAACTACATGCAGTGGTGCAGCCAGACATTTTTTTTCGGTGGAAGCAACTGACCGGGGACGAGGAGGGTGCGGTGGGTGGGAGGGGAGACTGGGCAGGCCACATACCACTGCGCTTACTGGAAGTTTTATTTCCAGAAGTCGGTCAGCTTGGATTTCTTACGCTTCACCGTAAGCAAAGGCGTTACACGAGTCTCACAGTCCATTAAAAGAGCTATCGCAATGTCATTGTCGTGGGTAGTAAACTTTTTTTATGAGGTGAAAAGGATCCATTACTTTCAAAGCAGTCGCCGGGGTCGGTGTGCCTAGCGGATTGTGCTTCTTATGCTTCTTCGTTGGCGTAGCACAGACCACAGAAAATGGCAACGACTGCAGTGATCCCCTGCAGTCTCGCGCAGGCGCGTGATGACCACGCGTGGCTATGAATAGCAGTGGCTTAAATCGGTACTTTGAATTTGATTTCATTCGCGAAAACCTCGTTCAAGCGGACGTACGATCGTCACTGCTTTGGAAGGGCCTTCTAATTTGACTACTTGGCAGTTCCAATTTCCATTCAGTCCCAGTTTCATTCTCCAAAAGTTTGTTGAAACGGAAATACCGAATAAAACACCTTCGTTATGAAGGGACTTTTTTTGTATTACTTTCTATGGGCGGGGAATCGGAAAATCTTCGTTGTGGCAGAAATTTCGTTGTAGCGGCATTCGACTGTATTAGAGTTTGACAGCATGAAAATCTGGAACACACAAGCAGACCTACAGAACATAAGCTATGCTCATTTCCTCATGCTTACCCCAAGTATTCATCATGGAAATGGGATGTACCAACAAGCTCAGTTTACAACCCTTCTGCATTTGACACTGTATCTGGGGCTGGGACACCCATCCACTTTATGCTCCTTTTCACTGGCTTCCAGTCGCAACAAAGCAGGCACCCTGCTGGCTTAGAAAACACACTATCTGAAGAAGTGGAATGCACATGCTCTTACTCACTTTACACCATTTGTGAGCACTTTCTGGCGGCCATTAAAGAGGCTGTTGATGACTTTCTCAATCATGTCAAAGGGATGCCTAATGACCGGCTCCTTCAATGGCACCAGCCGCACCAGCCCGACGTCCACTTCTGCAGGAGGCACGAAGCTACTTCCTGCCAGGGAGGAACAAACAGTTGAACTTCATTACAACGAAGTTGCATCTGAAACAAAAATATCTCCGTTATACAATCCTATACTTATTGTAGGCATCCGCTATCGCTACAAGACAGTATAAGCAAGTTGAATTTTAGATTTATTTCGTTATATCCATGCTCATTATATCCGAGGTTAGACTGCACATATTCATTTACTTCAGCTGGGCAGTAGTTAGGGTAAGTTGTAACACAGTCCTGGCACGTGCATACGCGCCACCCTCCCGCAAACTTTGAAATTCATAAAAGCCTGCAGACATGAGAGGAGAGGGGGGAAGGAATGTCACGTGATGTCTGCCACCCAATTTTCCCTGTACTAAGCCTTTTTTTTTATTTTTGTTAATCCTTGCGAAGGAATAAAAGCTGGGCACGTCGCACCATATTTGTGGCAAAGTGAAAACAGTGCTAAATGGGGCAAGACGAACAAAAGAAAGAGTTGGTCTCTTTTCCTTCCAGATGCTTATCTATGGTTGGGAGCAGCGCAAGGGGCAAAGATGACAAAAGTGTGACGACAAACACACAATGCTGACAAACGACCTTGCTGTCTGCCTGGTTTGTGTAGATCCTGTCAGCCTTGCCTTTCTTGCCACTGACTTCGGACTGGGACTCACATGATGCACTCCAGTGTACTGTTATATAGTTTTCTTTTCACAATAAACATTCTGTTGCTAGTTCAGCGCTGCGTTTGCCGGCTTGCTTTCTTCATCTTCGTCCATTGCACTGCCCCAACCATTAATCTTCACCAACTTGTACAATTCTCTGCTCTTTTAAGTGATGTTTATGATTGAAGTGCAATGCCAGTATTTTTTTTATTGTTCATATGACTCATCTAGCCACAGTCCCATTAGCTGTCTCTTAACGCAGCGTGCTGATACTCATTTCTTTTCCAGACACAAGTGGTCTTTAGCTGATTTTTTTATTTATTGGTTGAGTCTCGAGGATGCTTGTATTTGCTCCCCTCCCCATTTCTTATGTACAGTCTAATTCCTCTACAATCAAATTACCTGTATAACAAAGAACTGTGTACGTCCTGGCCGAATTCCTGTCTTTCATGGGTATCTTGAATGCGTCTACAGTGAAGACCACTACAATAAAATTTAGGCGTCCCGAACAGCTTATTTGTCGCTTTACAATGAACATACCAAGTGGCCGGCACCACATTTGCACGGCACAGCCACCACTTGAGCTGTGGTGCACATAGGAAGTGCCAGTCAATGCCACAACAAGGACCATGCGGGATGGTCCAGACTTTACAGTAAATAAGAAAACAACCCAGCACCGACCAAAAAAAAAAGCCCAGAGTGCCGAACGGCTGAACTCTTTGACGAGCCTTACTAGATGATCTTCGAGTGCTTACTCGGCAGCTTAAGAGCTGGCCATGGGAGCCAGCAACAAACACAAGCATGCCGACAAAGCCCGCTGGTGAAGCGGACTGTATTGCACCAACCTAACCAGCAGCTTATGAAATGACGTAAGCTTGCTAAAGTACTGCTATGTGCACCACTGGAAGCCCTGTGCCGCTTATGGGCACTCATAGAAATAAAAAAAAAATGAAATGAACTTCAGTCATTTCTTCTCGAACACATCTTTTCAATTATAGATGGTTGAGACTAGAGATGTAAAGTTTCATGAAATTTTGAGGGGCGTGAAAGAAACTGGTTTCTTCCATGTTTTTTCGAGAAAAATTCAACAAATTGAAGAAAAGACGACTGCGCACAGATCTATAAAAAAGCCAACACATTTATTGGTTGTCACGTCAAGGCATCGGTTTCACATAAAAGCGTCAAGACCGACATCTGTATCAACCTGTGTCCGATTCCATTCCGCGTGACACGTCAACGCTTCGCTACGCAGCAGACGAAGCCTTCTGAAGCGGACTAGACGAAGCGGACATTGAGGTTTGAGTGCACGTACACAGGTTTTTGCATGCGATCCCCTGCGAGCCTGTTGCGTAGCTTGGTGCACACATTTCCAAAACTCGGACCAGTTTCTTTTACGTGCCGCAGATAAAGGGGGAATCTGCAGTGCGCAGGGTTGGTTGAAGCAAAGTGCTTGCAACCACGTGGACAGATCCAGGTGCTTCACAGACTCCCAAACTTCTTCTCTTGACCAAATTCCCAGCAAAAGCCCATTAAAAAGAGACTTCTACAGGGAAGATGTTTTTTGTTTTCTTTTTTTTTTTTAAGAATTTTATCCTGGTTGAAAAAAAAAACAACAAAAAAGTTTTTTCCCCCAGAAATTTTCAATATTTTCAATGTTTTCAATTTCAATGTTTCCAATAAAAGTGTATACAAACATCTGGATCCCTAGCCAACGGCTAGTTGGGATCCAGTCCAATACTTCCACTGTAAAAAAATACGAACTGGGCACAAAGTAGGTAAACTAGGTTACAAACCGGGCCATAAAGTGGGTATACTAGAACACTAGATTGTAGCAGAAAACTTTGAGGATGCTTAAGCTTCGCCGAGTGGAATGCGATAGTCTTGCACTAGCCTGATTCCAACTTGAGCTTGCAAATTACCTCATGTCGTCCCCCCACCTAACTTTCTTCCGTCCTCGACTGTAGCTTCCCTTCCCTTGGCGTCCACTCTGCAACTCTAATGGTCCACCGGTTATCTGCCCTACGCATTACATGGCCTGTCCAGCTCTATTTCTTTTCACAGGGCAGCTGTCTATGGCTAGGAACCCGCAATTTCTTCGTGGTGCAACGCCAACAGAAAACAGCGGTGGGCCGATCCCAGTGGCAGTGTAGGGCAGAGCAATGGCACATACCCCGTAAGACGGAGGCTACAAGCAGCGGCTCATCGCAAGCAAAAAGGGGTTTGTGTGAGAGTTTCCGCCGTAACAGAATTATGTTTTCTCATATATATTCAACTTACAATTCGACTCCATCATGTCTAAAGGTTGTGTGTAAGTCGTACATTACAAATTTTCTGATGCGTTTTACTTTGAGAAATTCAATTAGTTCAGTGACGCCTATGCGCCACACGGGGGGCCTGCATGGTTGTGGTTCGGGGTGATTTTTTTTCTGACGGACAACACTGCCAACACCAGGTTCCCAAAGGGGAGCATCTCACCCTTCTGTTGAGTGTAAACATGTGCCGGGTGGTAGGCTGCGAACATGTCACCCTACCATTGAGCGTAAGCCTGTGCTGGGTGGTGCAGTAGTTCTGGCAGAGGACGGAGAGACGGCAGCGCTGTGGGTCCAGGATGGGGGCACCAATGCGCTGGGCCACCTCCAGTTGAAAAGGTCAGGGTGAGAGGCACACGCCCGCGCTGAAAGGGGCCCTCGCGTCGTGATATCTGCCGCAGCCAGCTCACCAGCAGTGGGCTGGCGACGCTGAACGGCAGGTTGCCCACCAGGCAGACCTCAGGTAGGTTATCCGAGTCCCACGGCACACCAAGCTCCCTGAGAGGAACAAAAGGCAGGGAGGTTAAAGGCCGACTAGAACAAAATTTCGGGCCGTGTAAGAAGCCTAGTTTCAGATAGCTTAGTTATAAAGCAGCCTACATATGAAATTTTACGTTCAACACAAGGGTGGATGCATTACAAGATGCTCACAGAAGTAAACGTTTTTGAGATTGAAACTGAAAGAAAACACCACCATTACCGCTCGCTGGAAGTGATGCACGACTCCTCGGCATAGGCGCTGCCCATGGCAAGCTGAAAAATCACGGATGTGACATGCTGGCAATTACGTCATATCCACTAACCATCAGGTGCATGCGTCGTCTGTTTAGGTGCTATTTAAAGGTGGCTAATAAGAAAATCAGACAACTACCAGCCCTGCAACTTTGCCAAGATTGCTTCAATAGTATGTGCTACACTCATTCATGACCAATATAACCAAAGTGGAATTTCATTGTAGTTGGCCCTTTCTTGCCAAGGACGAGTCTCACTAGTCCAGACATTTTCTCCAGTGACAAGTCTCACTCGTCCAGGGATTTCCTTTCGTCTACCGAAAGCCATAGACGAGTGACAGTAATTTTATCATGTTGATGTTATTGCTTCTTTTTTTTTTTTCCTGTAGACGCGATTGGCGGAGATGCAGCAGAAGCGTGGAACTTGTGGGTTTTAAAAATGGCACCACAGAATTAGGCAGCCGCATCAACAATGGCTACCTTTTCAACGTCACAATCTTCGTGTTTTGGGATGTTTCTTTACCTTTAGTAAACAATTAGACCTAAAAGGTTCGAGTGAGTTGTGTTTGGAGCTTCAACTTAGAAACTGGTAAGTGCAAAGAAGAGCCGTAGCCCCTGGTGTCCTCTCTCATGGGGACACAGCTCAACAAAACACATCGCCTCCAGCTCCTCGGCGATTTCCTTTCCTCATAGTGCCAGCTCTGCGTACAGAGTAGTACGTGCATCATGCTCACTCACTCTGGTATGAGCTCCTGCAAATGTTGGTGAAAGATGTCACCCATCACCACGTGCAGTCGGCCCTCGCTGGCTTCAGACAGGACCTGCAAACAAAAAGCAACCACTCATAGAACAATACAAAAGCAATAGGGGTTCTGATCACACTTTCTGATATATTCTACATAGGGAGTGCTAGCTCCTTTGATCTGACTGTGCATACGCAGGTAATGGAAGGAAACAGCACTTAAAGTGGACTTGCATAGAAAGGGCGAACGGCGAGTTAACCATTTTTTTTTTTCTATGCTCAGTTGTCAATATCCTTTCTTTTTCCTTTTTTTTTTTTTTTTTTCTCGTTACGTGACGATCGTAGATCATTTGTCGGCAGGTTGGCAATTACAGACAACTCAGTGGGCTGATCGACGCGCTTTCCTCTTAGCTCTTCTGGGAAATCGGGGCAGAGGAGCTCATTAATGCAATGCGCTCTAACTACAAAGTTTAAACACCTGACACGACGCGAGTGACAAACTGCAACGGAAGCACAAACAGCACTGCTATCTCAACAGCACCGACGACAAATTAACTGAAGAGCAGAAGCAACACTTCCCGGCGCTCAAGAGATATCGTGAAACATGCGGAGAGATAGCTCTGCCTTCGGTAAAGGCATTTCACGCACTTAATTCGCTCAACGCCACCATGGCTTGCTGCAGCTAGAACAGGACATTACTCACATCCAGCGTAGGGGCGAATCGCCTGTCCTTCTCGATGGCCACGACCCGCCGTGCCCCGAGCTCCAGCAGGGGTCTGGTGAGACACCCAGGTCCGGGTCCTACCTCGATGACGTGCTTACCGCGCACGCTGCCGCAAGCGCGCACAAGTCTCTTGGCCAACTTGGGGTCAAGCAGGAAGTTTTGGGACAACTTTCGCATGGCGCGGATGCCGTACATGCGTAGAAGGTCGCGCGCCGACGGCATCGGCGGCAGTCGACATGCTGCCGCAGCTCCTACCATGCGTACGCTCTGCGCGGCCGGCATTGCCTCCCTGATGCGGCCCCAAGTTCGAGCACCGCGAGAGCACGCTGCAAAAAACTTTGCAATGTAGACAAATCGGTTGCTGCACTGCCAAAGAGGTCATGCAATACCGAGGGGGTTCCAGTCATATAATGAAACAAACAGTTTTACGGGTCTCTTGCGGGTTCACCGGAGCGAAAATATAACTTTTCCATGTGACTTTCCACAACATCGAAACTGGCGTCCGCAAGCGGTAGCGGCTATGGCAGCGGTTTTTTAAGGCTTAACTGAAGCCAAGTCTAACAGATCCTGTACACGAAGAAAATAAAAGAACACCGAGAACAATACATCTTTTGTATTTTTATATTGAAAATAAAAAAAACGACCATGTTACATCACGACAGAACGCTACGCGTGCGAGGATACCTACCCGCAGCTGCCCACAGTGCTGGTTTCGCTTTTACTCGTATTTCAAACCTTGGCCTCAACGCCACTGTACCTGAACCATAGTTTCTCACTATGGTGAGAAACTCTATGGCCTCAACATTACGCATATTTGGAAAGTGCATCGCGAATGATTCATGTCTTCGAAACCGCGCCACAGAAAGACACCTAACAGTGAATGGAACACAACGATTAATCAGCACTATATTTTTGAATCGGTTCAAATGCAACTCCCCGCGTTCGTTTTAGAAACAGCGTACGGAGACTTTCTGAACGCTCTCGGATGTGCGGACAAACAAGTCGAGTAGACTTTACGAGGCTACAGTGTAACGAGGCGTTGACCTTACCCACTGCCTCTAATTTCGGGTGCACCAAACCACCGGCCTTCGGCGGTACAACTTTGATGGCGGGGCGACAGCTGTGTGTAGGGTTGTTTGTAAATAAAAGGAGAATAACTTACCTTTTGCAATTTGCGTAAAACTAGAATAATAAACAAAGCGCCTGCAATCGAACTTTTAAAATACAGGCTTTTTTTTTTTTCCCGGGATATCAAATCTAAATAAAAACTTGCCTCTGACATCATGACTTCTATTGCTGCTTTTGTTCACCTGTTGTGTTCATCACCTTTTTATATCAGAAAAAAAAAAAAAAAAAAGATGTTCCCAGGAAGATGGAGGCCTGAAGTGATTAGCAGTGGCAGAATATAAGGAATGTCGTTGGAGCTAACGTTCAGATATGGATTGCCTTCCAAGGACTGTCTTTGACAAAAGCAAGTTCCCTTGTCTAAACGTTGTTGTCTATATATATATATTGGCCTATTCTCTGCAGTAATCGTGAGACTACTAACCCAGAAGAAATGATTCTTGCACTTCCCATCCTCAGTCACAAGCTATTTCTTCAACAAAACTGTCTGAACAAGTCTAACCTTTCATCAAAATTATTTATTATCTGTTATCCAAATTTGCTATACATGTAACAACCAAAATTTTACATGCATAGAAATTGCACTACCCAGCCAATGTGACTGTGTGCTGAGCGTACAGTTTGTCATTTAACAACACACTCGGAACAGTTATTTAACCACACACTCAATACATCGGGCACCTATAATTGTTCATTTAACCAAGCTATATTTACACTCAGAACAGTCACTCAGATTTTTTTTTTTTTCTGCGTGAGCTAAGCATCTGCAATGTCACCCACTTTCAAAAACTTGCGCAGGAGCCATCCAGGCATCGAAGCCAAGTTGGTCTATCTGAAGCTTGCCATCATCACGCTCATGGCAGCAGAGGTCTTCTTTTACAACACCAGCCAACTGCCAAAAGTCGATCAACAGACGCTTCTTGCTCCGTGCTAGCTTCTGTTGCACCTCATCCATGCGCATTGATGACAGGTGCAGAAGCCTGTTGATGACTAAGGGGTGCCGCGACACAAGTTCAAATGCACTTGCACACCTCTTTAGTGTGGAACCTGTGACAAAGTGTATGGCGCGTACAACCAGCGAGGCGTTTCGATTTAACTGGCCTTGGATGACCTGCCAGTGAGCACGACTCTTCTCAAGATCCAAGATGTCCAAGGCCGTAAGAGTGTAGTTACTTTGAAGGCAACCGACCAGCTCCGACAGGAGAACGACACGCACATCTTCGGGTACAAAGGAGCCAGACAGCCAATACAAGGTCTTGTTCTGCTGCAGCCACTTAGTGAATACACGCACGTCGCTGTCATACAGAGAGCAGCTGTATATTCCGAGCCTCTGAAGGCTTGTGTTTGCCAAGAGACCGGCAATGACAATTCTGTTGACAGATTTGTCTGTGGCACTGATGGTGACGTCCAGCTCCCTCAGTGTGGTTGTCGACGACACGTATTTTGCCAACGAGGCAGCACATCCTTCATCAAAGGATTTCGAAGACTGGTCCGTACACAGATTAATCGAAGTAATGCTGTCGTGCAATGCAAGAGCAGTACATATTTCCTGCAAACGTGTCCCATCAAGGCACATAAAGCGGTGGGTCCCTGTAAACGGAAGCCGCTTGCATCTATTCAGCGATTCAACAAAGAGCGTGGCATTGGAGAAGCAATTCCGAACAGCAACCTTATCGAAGGTGCCCGTCTCCCGAACGAGGTTGACAAATTCGCAGAAGCAGCCACAGCTCAACTGCAAGAACTGGAGTTGACGAAACGAGTCGCTCTCCTTCACTGCTGTAAGCAGCCTTCGCAATTCATAGTCGTGAAAATAGACGTGTCCAAATCGCAGCCTCTGGAGGGAGACACTATGCCGTATAGCATTGACAAATGGTTGAACCCGCCACCATTTCCCCCATGCAGACATGGCGCTCTTGACAGCAGAATTGTTCTCGTGGTCCACACGAATCCACGGTTCTATGAATGTCCATTCAGTATTGCTGATGTCAAGCTCCTGGAGCGTTGCATTCGCAGTCAGTGCATCTGAAATTAAATTAGCATCAGCCAGGGTAAACAAAAATCGCTGAAGGCTGAGCTTCCGGAGCACACTGTTTCTCTTTAAATTGTTAAACAAGGGCTCTATGTTACACACGGTACGCCAGGTCTGCTTTACCACAGTCAGTTCGGTGAGCACGGAGCCGGCAGAAAGAAACCCGGACAGGGCAGCACCATTGTCGAGTTCTATGCACGCGCTGTCAATCGTCAGAGTGGTAATGGTCGAATTCTCCTGCAGAGGCCCCATGACAACCTTGTAGTCGGAGTGGCAGGACACATTGATGACACTCAGCACCTTCAGTGTAGTCGACTTTCTCAAATAGTCTGCAAAGCGTGCCTGTACTTTACTGCCACTTTCCAGGAGCCTAAGCTCGCTGCATGTCAACTCCTTGAGGCGACAGTTTGCACAGATGTCGACAATGAGCTCGCCAACCTCATCAAATTTCAGTCCAGAGGTGTCGATCCGTAGCTGCTCAAGGGAGGTGCTTCGTCGCAAGGCATCGCTGAATAGTGCGAGGTAGCCTTGAAGCATCTCGTAATCGACCGCAACCGAAACGACGCAGCGATGGTTGGCAAGCACACAGTGGATCAGTGCATATGTTCGTTCAAGCTGTTCCCGGCAACTCTGTTGCAAGGGTCTAAGAAAGTGCCGGCACAGAAAGGCCAATCTGCCTGGTTTGACCTCCCTGAGCTCGGCCCTGGCACACCACAGGAGTTCATTCCAAATGGTGAGGTGCTCAAATATGCGGCACACCCGCGTATCG
Organism: Dermacentor silvarum; assembly: GCF_013339745.2. Taxonomy (NCBI): domain Eukaryota; kingdom Metazoa; phylum Arthropoda; class Arachnida; order Ixodida; family Ixodidae; genus Dermacentor; species Dermacentor silvarum. The sequence goes on along the minus strand of NC_051163.1, from coordinate 56,964,558 downwards.
CCGTCGTTTGTGCAAACGGTGGGAAATGGAATCACACGTCCTCCAGGCCCAGTTCCAGCCGTTTGAAAAGCAAGCACCAGGTCAGCAGCTTTCATGTGGGAGAGTCCCAAGCCTTCGAGGTGGACAGCGTACGACCACAGCGCTCTTTCCTCTGGCTCCATGCCTCTGAAAAGAAAAGCAACAATTTAGGAGTGCCTCCAAGACTGTGTTTCACTGCTACAATTCCAATTTCTTTTTCAGTTTTGAGAAATTGTGCAAGTGCAGGCTACTCAGATGCTAAGCCGGCTTGACAAAGTTTGAGGGGTTAATATAATGCAATGACACATTGCAGTCTGCACTTGAAGGAATGCACAAGTGTGGTGAAGTTTCAAATTATTTGTAAGTGGCAGCACCTTTTATTAACCTGTGTAATGAATCAAGATTAGATTATGCCGCTACTCACAGCTACAGTGACACCAAAGTATGAGCCATGCGATCAGTAGTCCTCTTTATCAGTGGACTATACTCAGGGTTCAGCGTTATCAGTTTAAACAGAAAAAACAAAGAAGCAGTATTTTCTCCGGATTTCAGTTTTAACCAAAAATGTGTAGTCGAAACAAATTTACAACAGAACTAACGTGGCTGTACAAATGCATTCCTTGCGGTCGTTTGTGCTGTGGTGGATGAGCAGGGTAAGTTCTCTGATGGCAACACAGAGCTGTACCTAACTTGTAACTTTTTTTTTCCCTATATTATTCGTTGGGGCTCTGCTGTATTCACACAATGTCCCGATTACGGTCTTAGTGTATTTGTGCTTAAATATCGAATGGATTCTCTTAGTTCCTGCACAGTCGCATTATCATAATGTACCATGCCCTTGCTATAGACTGCTTCTCAAAAACTTTGTTAATCTGCGTATTGGACACAACTACTACAGTGTTGAGGAGTAGTATGTGCATCATGATACAACACCTATCCGCATTAATTAGTGAACCAGATGTACTATTCATCAAAGAAAAGAATGGTAATCTCAATATGAAAAAATTTTCCAGAGGAAGAAGTCAATGAAAGGTAATCTAGCAAAATGCATAGTCTCAAAAAAGACAATTCAGGGGGAATAAACAACAGTAACCTCCCTCATGCCCAGATTCTGGGAACTAAAACTGCACATAGCCCACACTAGTTTCAGGACCTGGGCACAACCATCCTGTAAAATGCTGGGCTGTTAGCGGCAGCACTTTCTCATTTCCATGCGCAGTGGCGCAAGATTATTGTACTAGTTCAATTATTAGATGGGCTCATTATGAGCACATTGCTGTTCATAAGCTGTGCTTTAAAGCAAGGTGTGAGACTGGGATAGTTAGTATTCCATTACGATGTGCACAGCGCGGCCGAAAGACAAAAGAGGAACGATGCAAGACAACTTTAAAGACTGCTAAATACACTCTAATCATCGGATTCCTATATTGACCCCTTTTTTACCGCTACTCAAAACAATACAGGAATATTTGCTTTATGTTTACTATCTATCTATCATAGGCACAAATAAGAGACAAGATTAAAAAAAACTAAACAATTGTGGGCTTTTACATGCCAAAACCACAACCTGATTATGAGGCGCGCTATAGTGAAGGACTCGGGATTCACTTTTACTACCTGGCAGGGGCATAGCCAGGGGTGTTGTTTCGGTGTCAACCCACCCCCCAAAATTTTCTGAGCGCTGCATACCCCCTCTGCCCCTCTCGACCTTTTTTTTTTTTCGCCCATGCTATTTACAAACTGCATCGATGTATTAAAATGTAAAAACGAAAATCGTTGAAAATGAACGCTAGTTTTCAACGCTCCGCAGGCTCAAGTCCTCAGAGCTACATCGCCGCAAGAGCAGTTGCTGGGGTGTGCACTTCCTAACATTCACCAGGATATTGTTGTCAGTCCAGAAACTGTCCTTTCGCATCTTTCCGTCGTGTAGCCTGAACGCAAGCAGAGAGACTCCTTTCCTACTTTTTGTGCATAAGGATGCAGAGGTGAACGGACCAATTTACCTAATGTTCAGCTTGTAGAGGTTTCATGTATTGCTGTGACCATATTATAATAGCGCTGTTTTTCCTCGCCCGACAGTTCCGCGCTGAATTTCAAACACTGGCCCTTATTTTTGTTCTTCAGTAATTATTCAGAAATGTTCTGGTACATTCTCGTTCTTTTTCGTACAAGTGTTCTCTTTTTTTTTTTGTGAGAAATTAAATGTTCTTTACGAATCAAGTCCTCGGAGTCCTGTGAGCACTCATAATTTTATGTAGATATTACAGTGAACGAGACAACTAACCCTTTGGCTTTATTAAAGTAGAAAAATGACTAAGATATTGTTTGGGCACAGGCTCTCTCTCTCTCTATTTTTTTTTTTTTTTTACAACCCCCGAAAAATATTTCTGACTGCTACGTTGGGTCGTTTAATGTACACGAGTATTTTTGCATTTCTCCCCTATCGAAATGTGACAGCCGGGACCAAACCCACAAAAACTATTTATTTGGAACTGTTACACTAAGAAAATGTCACCGCAGTCTTTTTCCGAATGTACGAGTCATGCACAGACCACGGTAGCAATAACAGTATTTCATGCAGCGAGATTCAGCATCCTGGGCAGCAGCTGGAAGTGCAATATTCTGTCCAGTGACAACTCCAGCGTGCTGTACGTTATAACATGAGAGGGCATACCCACATATGATACATGCTAATATGCAGGTTTTTGTATGGGATCCTTAAGTACTCCTATCATATGGAACTTCATCAAACATACAGCTTTTTATATGAACCCATCATATGTTCATTGTATGGTATTATTGAATATCGGGCTAATGGTTTTTTTTTTTTTTCTCCATAGGGCTCCTTTGCCTCTTTCTCTGACCTTGTTTTGACTTTGCCTTAAAGTAGGCGAATATGAACTTTTTCTTAAATGAATAGTAAATATTGAATAATCAAACATATACGCATATACTACATATTTACACCAGGAATATTTATTTCTGTATAGTTAGGTGTCACGCCTATACTCACAAGTAAAAAAAAATACACCTAACTAGTAGTAGGGACAAAGAATCAGTTTTAAACACAAGATGACCATATGTCATAAATATGTTGCATGAATAGCGTCTCAACTTTTGGACCCGTTTGCAAACAAGCTTTCCAAGAATTAATGGTTGCTGTATGGAATGGAGCTTTAAAAAACAATAATTTGTTGCCAAGAACGATCAGAAGTTGTGGAGAGAAAAAAAAGAAGAAAGAAAATGCTCATGGACTTGTGTGTCGTAAACATGGAAAAGGGCCTGTTGCAAGAAATACATCACTGTTTGTAGTGTAAATGATAAAAACACTACATGACCAGATTGCCAAAAACACTAAGGACAGACTACAAGCCAAACTCCTATTGTCATGTAGGCTTCCGCTGTGAAAGGTAAATCAAAACTTACACTATCTATTTTGTTTCAGCGTTCCTTTAAAATGTTTTGTTGCTTTACTTCTCATAATTTGCGATACTTTGTTCAGCAGACGGAGAACAGTAACAAGACTTTAGACAGTCAGTTAGATCTTTCTTCATATTGATATTCTTTAACTCTCAACCTATACAAGAGGATCATAATGCCTTTGTGCGAAAGGGAGAGGAAGCAGACTTAAAAAAAAAGGGAGTAGAAGAAAGAGCAAAGTATGGTAACAGGGGGTGTTTGTTTAAATGTTTGTATGTGCACGCTGTTCATGACCTAAAAGCACTGGACACGCAGCATTAAAGAAGGCAAAGGCACTCAAGACAGATGATTATTGCTTGGGCAAGCCCCAGGGGGAGACCCTGTTATCAGAGTTGTAGCAGAAGTGTGCTAATGATCCCGGAAAACTTCGGGTCATTCATTTTTGACAGCCAAGGAAACATAATTACTTTGTCATATAGTTCACTATAGGTACATGTTCTTGATGTGTTAAGATATAAAGGTACATGCTCCATGTGTTGAGCTCATGATGTAGCTTTATTGTTCTACTTAGCCATACAATATTTTTTAAGTCAAACATTGATTTTGCAAGTTTTGCATAGCAAAACTAGTGCCACCAGGGGACGTATTCGCCTTCGTGTGACGTAGCGCTCAACCAGTTAATCAGCGTGCACCCAATAGCCGAGGCGATAGTATCGCCGAAATTGATAGTCCCAGAATACGTCCCCTAAGGAGTTCTAGATATTTAAAGGCTGTTGTAACTTTTGTTGTTCCAGAGGTCTTAAGCCCGTTTCACATGGTGCGATTTTGCAGTGCGTTTTTCGCAGCTACGATTTCCGCAGATGCGAAATTCGCAATCCCGTTTCACATGGATCTACGGCAGCTGCGTTTTTCGCATACTCGTTAAGCATTCGGACTGGCGAAGACGTATGTGCGAGCCGCCTCCTGTTGCTCGTCTGTTTCCACCGCTGCAGTGGCTACCACCGCATCTGCGTTTTTCGCAGGGAAGTTCAGCACGCCGAACATCGAAAAAACGCACGCATGAAGGATCCGGCGGCCTGTTTTACGCAGCTGCAAATTCGCAGGCAAAATCGCACCATGTGAAACGGGCTTTAAACAGAAGCTTTTTGGGACCTGTGCGTGCGTGCGCAGAGGAGGCGGAGGCTCTAAAAAGGAATCCAGCTGAGCAGGACCCTATTCGAAGCGCAGCGTGAAGCATGGTTTAGAACACGAGCGCGTGCTTGGGACGTATTAATGGACGATCATTTTCGGCGATGCTTTCGCGTGACGTATATAGTTGACGTAACAATCGGCGCATTGTATGATTAGAGTGGTTTTGTTAAACCAGCCAATCAGCGCGCATGCACTGAAAGTGACCGTTCGAGAACACGTCCCCTGACGCGTAAACGCGAAGTGAAGTGGCAGTGATGAACACCAAGCAGTGCGGTGAACATAACATAGATGTTTTCTACAAAAAATTATGTAGGAATCTACTCTAAGGAACATGCCACCCAGAAACGCGAAGCGGAGCAGCGTCGATACACCGAAACCTTGAATGACTTGGAACACATCGCGTCACCCGCCGTGGTTGCTTAGTGGCTATGGTGTTGGGCTGCTAAGCACGAGGTCGCGGGATCGAATCCCGGCCACGGCGGCCGCATTTCGATGGAGGCGAACACACCGGCGTACTTAGATTTAGGAGCATGTTAAAGAACCCAAGGTGGTCGAAATTTTGCGGAGTCCCCCACGGCGCGCCTCATAATCAGATCGTGGTTTTGGCACGTGAAACGCCATAATTTTTAACTACACACGTCTTCGTAAACGCAGGGACGGACGGCATCGATGCGCATGAGCAGCGGAAACGTAATTGGAGAAACATTTCGCGCAGGTTCGAGAGTTCAGTTCGGTGTGCAGTGTGCGCGAATGATTCTGGTTTCTGTCGGACGTGTCAGGCGGTGAGCGCATCACAAGTTTACTTTGAGCGAAGCGTTTCACGCGTCCAAGTTCGTCGTAAAGTCTCGAGTGGGACTGCTCGAAATTTCCGACGTACTGACGCGGCAACGTGTGCGTCCGCCGCGTAGGCTCTGGCGTTCGATCTGTTGCACGAGACAACGCGTTGCACGAGATCGTCGATTTCCGACTGCATGCATTATTGATGCGAGCGATGTGAAACATCGTGTACTTAGGTTTACAATAATAGAAAAGATCTTACGAAGTCAAAAGCTGAAGCCCTCCACTACGGCGTCTCTCAGCCGCGGGTGTTACTTTGGCAGTACGCTACACAACCTCCATTATACGTGCAATCAATCACTCAACAACAAAATCATCGTTACCTTAATAAAAGTGATTCTTCCAGAAATATAGTACTCCCACTTGGCCAAGCGTTCGGTTTCCGACAGCACCAATAGAAGCTGGAACCGATGAGCGCTACGAAAGATGCATCTGCTGTTCGAATCTCCGAGCTCCAAGTTCGGCTGCTGTGAGCTCCTGCGACGTCCAATCAAAGCGACAGCTCGAGCACTCCCTTGATCGCGCTACATCACCACCGTTTGCAGACAATAGACAACTGTTAGATGTCTCACTATGCACGTGCCACTGTACTGCGAACAAAGTTCACGCATCTGTTGGTGTCTGTGCCAGCTGGCTCGGGGGTTGTGGTCGCCGTGTATGACAGATAGCGAAGACTGCGAGCGAATACAGGACAAACAGAGCGAGCTCCACAATATGACTGGCGAGGGATGCAGGGCATCTGCGTGCGGATGTTATAAAACATTCCACGAAGGAAACGCCAGCGCACGAGGCTCACAACACGTTGCGAACGCTTGAAGAACGCGCTCACGCGCGACTCGACTCGACTTCCCTTGGCTCTTTCGGTCTTTCGCGAGTCGACCTCGAGCACCGCTCGCGGTTAGCGACGCGTTTGTGGAATGTGAACCATAGTTCTTGCTGAGTTCTCACGCGAACCGTAATGTCAGACGTACTACTTGATTTTAGACGCGCTGACTCTATGAACTATCGGACTATAGCTACTCCGCTGCAGTTTCGGAACGATACCTGCGGAGAGTAACACAAAAGTAATAAAAAACAAGGCCATGGCTGTCAGCTGCTCGAAGCGAAGCTCCGAAGCTCGCTGAAGCATCAAGCCGGGGAGGACATTTATCGCAGGTGCGGCTCGCCAGACTGGTGTTTATGGCAAACACGTGGTTTCGGCGTCGCTGTGCACCGGCTATGACCCAATGCGACAGATCGTCGTCACACGCCGAGCGACGCGCCGTCACGCGCAGCTGCGCCCGCTTCTCCGCCGTCGTCTGAGTACCGTTACCACTACGTAATACTACACAGGTAGTACTGCTACCGTATACTAAGTGGCGAAAGTGCGCGCGTTGTTCTTCTCCTCATGGCCTGGTTGGCACTTCGAGGTAGCGGCCGGATGGTGGTCGTCCTGGCCGCTGCCGTTTCGCTGCTCGTGCTTCTCTACGTGGCGCGGATACGGACTTCGCGGCCCGCTCTGGTGAGCTTGCGACAACTGCTGGACGCCGGCGTGGCCGCCGCGGAAGTGGGAGGTGGCGAAGTGCGGCGTGTGCGCCTTAGCAACCGCCTCGCGCAGAAGAGTAAAGGCAAGACGCGCGAAGGCGCCGACGATCCCCTCACAGCGGGCGACCTCAGCTCACACCGCGTCATGTACGGCGGTCTGTCGGCGTCTTTTCCGGGACTCTCGGTGAGTCCTTCGACGGCCGCGACCCCGTACGCGACGGCCTCGATGGGTCCGTAGCGTCATGTCCCATGCAGTGTTTGTGTGCTAGCTGTGTGTTTTGCTTAATCGTGTGTTTGCGAAGGTTATAACGAATCAAACTATACCTACATTGTTGTTTAGGTCACAAAGCAGTGAAACAAAAACTTTAGATAGTGAAACAAAAACTTTAGATAAGAGGAAATCTGGCCTTCGACTTTAATTGATAAAGTCTGTCCAAGGAAGCATAGAGGAATACAGTTCTTTCAGCTAATGGGTGCGGGAGCTCTAGGCTTGCTAAAAGCACTCTACGAGTTATGCGTTCTGTATAGTTTCACTGTCATTTCCTTTCCCTAGGCAAGAACACTAAATCATTGCTTTATTCCCCTATGTTTTTGTACTCATCAAGAAAAATAGTTTTGTTGTCCTAAAATTGACCGAAATGCATGGGGTCTTCTGGCACAACTGCAACTGTATGTTTGTGTGTTCTTGTTGTGTACAAGTACAGCCACTGCAGCAGCATTTACACTCATCACAAGCTGATGAAGCGGGCCCTTGTATAGTGATTGTGGCACAGTTGGCCGATGAGAAAGCTGCAGATCAGGAGAAATTTTCAGGCGAAAACATTGAAGCAGCGCATCGCTGTGTTTCAGATCATCTCAGAGGAGCATACCGAAGGAGACCATGATGCAGCAGCTAATTTGCTGTCCAGAGCAAGCACTCTGGGAGGCCTGATAGGAGACGATGTTCTTGTTCCAGCAGAGGCCATCACAGTGTGGATTGACCCATTGGACGCTACTCAGGAGTACACAGGTAGCCTATCAAGTATGAGATACATTGGGAGTTGTAGGATCTTTGCATCACATGTTGCAGAAAACATTCATAGTAGTGTGCCTGCATGTCTACAGGCTGCACATCGTGACATGCTTTTGAGTGCACTATCTTAAACCCAGCAGCCTTTGCCACGTACAGCGGAGTGGGCTCCTCGCATATTTCGTACAACAGTGAACTGCACTGTACTTGAATAAATATTGAATGCAGGGTTGTACAATTGACAAAAAAAAAAAAAAATGTTGCCTTCTTTCTTGCAGAAAACCTGCTGGACTATGTCACCACCATGGTTTGTGTGGCTGTGCACGGCTCACCTGTAATTGGAGTCATACACCAGCCCTTCCTCAACAAGACAAGTACGACCTGGCTGCAGCAGCTGTAGCTCTTTTTTTGACACTTCTCAGATCTGGTTTAGAGAAGCTTCCGTCTCTCACAATTCCGCTTTGTTATTGTTATGTTAATTGTATGCTAAAACGAAGTCTGCATATGGAGATGCTCTTCCGCCTTATTATTTGTTTTACGTTACACAGATGGAAGGTTGTGCAATCTCCTGTTATGATTAAGAGAAGTGTTGAAGCACAAAGTTGGAGATAGAAGATATTCACCAATCTCACCTCTATGGGAGCATCAATCATGTTATTCACTCATCACTTTTCACAGGAACCCTTAATAGAGTTAACAGCCATCTCTCCTTATTCTGTGGTTTATAATTTAAATAAAACCGGCACACCGGTGCAGTAGGGGCCAAGACAGTAGTAGTTTACAAGATACTTCACACACTGAAATTTACTGCGGTGTGTTACTGACAGGCAGAAATATCTAGGGAAAAGAAAAACTGTGATACAGCTTATAAGTACATAACTAGCAGTTTTATTGTAGTTGAAGAGGCTGCAATATGTAGTACGTAAGTCTCTAAAGCTTCTTTTATTACACTTATTCACCAATCCAAAATGCCAGCGGCAGTGGAGTTTCACTTTGGTTAAATTAGTTATAAATGAGTAATTCAAAGCAACCTAAGCAAAGTCGCAAGGCTGGTAATTGTAATTTTTTTATTAACATACATCAATTCCCATAGTGTGTGGGACCCACATTCTTATTGAGATTTCACTATAAAAACAGTAGTTCTATTTTCGCTAGCTTTTTGTGTCACATACTCTCATATTTCAAACATAGAATTTTGAACAGATGCTCTAGTATCTATACTCTGAAAACTGGCTTTACACAGTCTAAAATTTCATTGCAGTTAGCCTTTAAAGGGGCCCTGTAATGCGCCAAGAAAAGCTTGTTGAGCAGCACCGATTGCATTGCCTCGATGCAGCGATCTTGTGTGCTTCGTAGACAGGTTGTGACATAAAGAAGTGACGTTAGGATCATTCGTTTAAAATGTAATGTGCGAGTTACGTTCGCACGATATTGCAAATACTGCGAAAAAAGCTATGGCATTGCGTTTTGCAACCATTTTAGGTATCGCATAGCGACGGGTGAGGTATTGCAGCCACGGGCGCGACGCTTCACATGCCGAGCACTTTGGAGCACCAATGGCCGCCTTGCAGAAGCTGTCGTAACCATAAAAGTGATGCTATGGCCTCCGAGAACGCCATCAACAGGCTGAGCAGACTTGGCAACCGTGGCGCACCGAATTGCGCTAATGTCCTGCTGCTATTGGTGTTGGGATGAAACTGAGATTTTTCCTGCGCAGCTTGGGGCTGGGTCGGCCATGGCAGCAACGTCCATTCTCCTGCCCAAGGCGACGCGACCGAGACTCGCACGGTTGTGGTGTCACGATCGCACCCCGGGGAAGTGCAAGCCCTGGCCAAGAAGGCCTTTGGCCCAGAAGTCAAAGTAGTGCCGGCTGGAGGTGCAGGTGAGAGCGTTATTTTCTGAAACACCGAAAGCTTGCTTTTATCTTGCTCATTAGAAAGTGCAGTTAAACACCACTGCAGTGAAAAATCATGACACGTAAGAAAAGAAAATTGGTTGAAGTGGAGCTCTGGGGTTGGTATTCTCAGCCCATCACTTTCTAGGACGTGATCATTTCACGAGATCTTGCGCAACTTGGCACCGAACATGGCGTGAACGGTTGGCAGCGTCCTGGCACTCTGCCAAGACGGCATGTTTCCTTGGCACTGTGTGAGGAATGCCGTCATCCATAGATGCTGATTCGCCTGGTGCTGAGTCACGCAAAATCTTGCTGAAGTCAGTATATCCCAGAAAGCGATTGTCTAAGAGTACCAGCCTTGTAAAGTCACCTGGGGAAAAATAAAAGGGGGGGGGGGGGGGGCAGAAATGAATTATTCTAACCTTCTCATACCTACTGATGCAGTACCTTCTCAAGTCGGTTTTTCAAGTCCATCAGCTACTGTCGACTGTCACAATTCAGTATGCTCAGCAACGTGCATTCATACACTTGGCTACAAAGGTTTACAAGATACGAGATTTGTGAGAATGCTGAATTCCTGTTCAAGCATCAAATTCTAAGTTTTATTGTGTAGTAGGCTTCACAACCTACACAGTGATTCATGAAATTGGAAGTGCCAGGCCTCAACAAAGCAAAAGTTCACTTCCGTTTTGGAACCCGTGTCCCGTAAGCTTTTGTGGCGGTCTGCAAAGGGCATTGGTGCTGTCTATATGCATGCAGGTACACTGTAAGAACCAGCCGTCAGTATAACGGTCATGTTTTTATCATTTTTGACAAGCCATTGGTGTCATTCCGATGACGTTTCTATCACTTTGAACAAGGAGAGAGGCACGAGTAGCGCATGAAAAAGAAAGCAATTGCTGGTGATAATAACACGTTTCGATTTGCTGCCATGTGCAGTACGTCGTGGTGTAAGGCTTGCGAAATGACGGCCTGCCGTCATTTCAACAGTTAAATGCTTGGAAATAGAGCTGCCAAGATATTTCCCATCATTTACTGCAGCATTTTTTACAGTGTAGGTTCATGAAAGAAAAAGAACTCTCACCCAACTTCGCATTACAGTCCGACAAATGCCAACTTTTTCGTATCGGTGCGCAGTTCGATCAGTGCTCACAAGCCCTGCAAATTATTGCTGATGACAGTTTGGCAACTTTGCTTAACGACCAGCGTCGACGAAAAGCTGTACTTAGATGTCCCGAACCTTTTTCTCTCACCATTGTTCAGGCTACAAGGTGCTACAGCTGGTGGAAGGCCACGCAGACGCGTACCTGCACAGTAGCGCCATCAAAAAGTGGGACGTGTGCGCAGGCAACGCGCTCCTCGCTTCGCTGGGAGGCCACATGACTGCGCTCGACGGCACACCGCTGAGCTACAGCCTAGAAGCCTCGCAAGTACACCTGGGAGGCCTGCTGGCCGCCTTGAGCAATCATGGACGGATGCTGGACTCTGTTCGCAAGGCTCGTGCAAAGGCTTGAGGCCAACGCAGACGCCATTACGTCAAGCAAGCCGGCAGGCTGCTGGACTGCTGCCGGTAGACAATGCCAAACGTTGAGTTTCCTACAAAAATCATTAGTACAGGGAAATCTGGCACTGCGACAATTCAGCTACCTATGAGAATGATCGGTAAAACATGGATTTGTCCAATATTCGTGCTTGCAGCTTCGGATGCTCTTGCGGCTGTATTTACCATGCTTTGTTTTTCTAAACGTCTGACCAACCATTCTTTTTTTAAGTACATGAAGGCAATAAGTCTCTCGACATGTGCACGGTCGTTGCGAATCATCACATTTATAACTCAGTATTTCGTTGAAAATGATGAACTTGCAATGTCGCAAAGTTGTTTGATGCCGGAATGACGAAGTTTGAGCAAATCGATGTAGCACCCAACATTCCGTGCTGGCTGAACTACCATACTTGTGACTCTTGCAGACAATAGTGCCAGTTTTCCCCAGAGCGATTTTTGTAGGTAACATCCCAATGGCCAACGGAGCAGAAGGCCTAGAATGCAAGCCGGCAGATTTGTTTGACAGAAGAAGCTCTGAAGCAGTTATGAAGGAAGCATTACTTCTGGGATTCTGATAAGAGGCTGCAGTTGCGAAAGTGCAAGTCCATTCACACATGGAAAGATGCAGAGCAGATGACGCAAACACAGAAGGCAATTAATAGAAAGAGTGTAGTACGCCCTCTCTTTTTTCTTGTTTCTGTGTTGTATGCAGCGCTGCTTGCTAGCGATGAACTTGAACCAACTCACCAAGTTTAAGCTTTGGTGCAATACAAGTTGGATTTAACAAAAAGAAATTACATCTTGACTTTCTCATTACACTTTTTATGCACACGTGAATATGTGGTGAAACTGTAAGCTGGCAGCAAAAAGAAAGCAGACAATAGCAGAGAGCTCCAACCTGTATTTTTTTCTTTGCAATAATGTTGAATCAATCAATTGCTCTTCATTATATGAAGAACTTCTATTATCTTTGTTTACGTGTAACAGCAATGTACAAAAACTGTTTCAGGGTTCTTTTGACTTTTGTTCAGACGGAACATTTTGGCACCCTTTAAAGTTGTCTCACTGTATCTAAACAAACTCCTCAGAACTACAGATGTTTTGTTTGAATTATCAGAAGTTCTGAATTGAACAAAAGACAATGCGCATTAAGACAAAACTGTGATGCTTATCTATGAGAAAATATGCAAACAAAACACATTTCTTTTTCTTTCATGTTTTCTTGCTCCTTTCTCATGTGTAGAACACCAAATAAGGGTGGATGCGCACATATCAGCCTAGTGAAGGTTGCAGGGACATGCATTTGTCCTTCAGAAATCATCAGATCCTAATACAATTGTCCGTTGTGGACTGCATTCGCCTGCACATGGAAGTTTCAGCACTGAACGTTTATGCCAGCCATGCTCTAATAGCAGTGACTGTCTTCATCACTATTAGAAGCCGCATTCTGTTGCTGCTATCGTGTTGCCTCGGGAGTGAAATGTTTGGATTGTGTTGATAGTGGTATATTGTCTGAATTTTGTAGTTTTCAAAGGCACACTGGAAACGTAGTGGATGGGCCATAATCTCGACAATTATTTCAGTCAAGTGAAACTGTGAATGAAAGTGTGTGAATTAGTACGAGTAACTGTACTGGTATTATCTTCAGAAATGGTGTATTCCACTTAACCACTTTTGTGTTTCTGCATGGCAGCAGAGCAGATGCAGCTCAGATGCCCAAGTGGATTATAATGCTTTTTCATGACACTCGCATTACTTGAGTAGCTTTTCCTTTTTAAGACGAGAATTTCTCATCTTTCTTGCAAAGATTGTGAACCAAAGGCCGACCCAGTCTAACCTGTACATGAATTACCATGAGTTTTTCTACATGCCTTTCAGAGGCATGGGCCGCATGGCAGTATGCGGGGCAGAGCTAATTTTCCTTCAGTGGTAGTTAAAGAGGCCTGCTCTGATGAAATAAGGTGACCATGACCACACTTATCATCACGATAGCTGATTCTAGGTCACCGTAGCAGCACAAAAAGCAAAAAGTGACTTAAAACATCTCTCTTTGTAGAAAATTGCCATAAGAAACAAGATCAGTGGGAACACTATTCATCAAAAGGATTGCCAGTGGGACTCCGTGATGAATGTTGAACGTGGATGCGCCTATGACTGGCGTAAGGCATTTATCCTTCTCTTGCGGTGAAATTTCCTAGGGCTCTGTTGTCCTGGCATAATGAAGTTATTGTGCCAATGCTTGTGCCAGCACATATTTTAGTCATGCTCTGAGTGATGTAGAAACAGCAAGCGTGTCTTCAACAATTTCTCAGTGTGAACAAACTCGCGAAGCCCGACGGAGCTTGTATGACCCCGGTAGAGGATCCGTGTCTAGTCTGTGGTAGCCTTGTTTGCTAACCGTGGTCGGTATATGTCAGGAAGTGTGTGCTAAATTACCTGTTTGAGAGGAGAAGACTTAAGTGTACTAATGTGGATTGTGAATGTGATATATATAGCATATAGTATGCTATAAAATAGAGTGTATTTGCCAGTTCTTGCTGGTTCGAAGGCAAAAGGGGGTTTGACCTTTTTGGACTGTGTTATAGTAGTGTTTATGCTAAAGTGTTATGTACGCAGCATAATAACAGATCTATAGAGCATATGTGCACAGTATTCTACACATGCACATTAAAAGTACAATTTCAAGCAAAAGCCTAGAGACGATGGCATCAATAAAAAATTTTAATTTATTCTGAGTCGTGTAACCTGGAATTGTCTCATTGGATTGCGTTGATCACATAGGTGCAGGTAGGCTATAGCACTTCGCAGACTATAGCACTTAGCCAACTATAACGTTTAGCAGGCTTAAGTAAAGCCTGCGTGCCTAGGTTGCGACAAAAAAAAAAAAAAAAAAACTTTTTCATGGCATCTCTGGTCCTCAAACTTTTGCTTGTGACTGTGCGCTATTTTGTTGCGTACTCAAGTCTTCTGCTCTTGTGTGTGCATTGTGCTAAACTTGTGTTTTATTGTCGAGAAAGAGAAATGCCGCCTGAGGTGCAGCGGTTGGCAGAAAGCATTTAGGAGCAATAACTGATGCATCTGGGTTCAACGAATATGCAACTAGTTATACCACTTGCGTTGTTTTACTCTTTCACTGATAGGGTTTTGCTAGATCTGTATTCAGTGTGTACTTATATACGCGTGGTTCTAGTAATGTCGCTTCGCTTTTAAAAGGTAGTATATTCGCAATTATCTACTGAATTACTGTGTGAATTTAAAGTGAATGGAGTAGGGGGTTCTCATACATCAAGGGTGTTGTCGCTCAATCTGGTGTAATTTTAAAGACATGTTCAGTGCATTAATGGTGATACCAGTGCTGTTACTGCTCATAATTACAGTAACTGCCAGTTTCCAATATACCAGGTGTTGTTCTTCTTTTATAGTTAACAAAATTTTTAAACATCACCTGTGGCGGATAGCACCATCCTAACACTTGAGCTGGATTGCTGAAGGGTCAGGATAATTTCTTGCACATGGGCAAGGAATTGAAATGCATAAACAGCTGATTGCCAAATGGTCACTAATCAACTTTCTAATTCATTTAGGGCACATATTGCAATTTACAAACTGAAGCCGGTGAACTCTCAAGGTGCATTAGCAGCAGTTTTGAGATAAGTGCAGTCGAAGCTGAAGGTAAAATTCACTGCTATTACTTTAGCAAAACACCTTTTATATACATGGCGGGACAAAAATAACTGGACCACCATTGCATTTCTTCATAGACTTTGGGAATGTGTCTTGAAACTGGTGCCATCTTCATAATTCCAAATGGATGTGCCTTGTGAACTCGCCAGCTACAAATCCGTTGGAATATGTACCCTAAAGTAATCAGTTAATAAGTTAAGTGCTGGTTAAATTTTGCAAATTAGTCAATTATGCATTTGGCTCCTCCTGCAAATAATGTCTGCCTCTTTGGGCGATTCAGCTCCAGGAGTCTAATTGTGCTATTTGTCACAGAAAATTTTGAAAAATTCTGTTAACTCTAAAGAAAAACACCCTAGATAAATTCATGTACCAATGCACTTGGATCACAGCATTGCGTTCCAGTTACTTTTGATGTACACAGCATGCAAAAGTTGAATCTAAGGAGGTAATCTTGCAGCAGCTGTTATATAGCATTCCGTCTTCGCCTTTTGAATGCTCAGAACCGACTTGCACGATTGTAAGCTTTTTGTAGTTACTTCCTCTTTGTTCACTTCCTTTTTAAAAAGTTTGTGCCACTCTGTACAACGCATCTGTTTTTTGAAGGAAACTTGTTGTGATAACAGGAAAATTTCAGCATACTAAATGTAATTGCGTGCAATACTTTGTGTACAGTATTGTATATCGCCTAGCGGTACACATGTACTGCCAAGTGCTCAAAGTGTACTGCAACGGTGCTACGTAATTACACTATACAGAAACTCGCCTAACAGCTTCCCAGTTTTCTTGGTTTCAGTAATGGCTGCATCTTTGTGTTCTAGTACCCTTTGTTTGTGAACATGTAATGTTTTACAATTGATTCATGCATAAAACTGGCTGTGTCAAGGCGTATTGGACAGCTTAAGGCTCATTGTATATATAGTTGAATATTGCTGGCTTTAATCACGCAATTCTGATCGCTGAGGTGCATTGTTAAATTCAGCATTGTATGACACTCATTTTTCAGTGTTCAACACTGCCCAACGTGGGCAATTCATAATGCGCACAAGGTTGTGTTCGCATCACTTCTAGATGCTCTTGAAAACTGTAATGCTTGCTTGAGCCTAGGGGCTCCATACAATATCTGCAGTAACGATATAGAGATATGTTCTCTGGCCAATCTTGGAAATGTAGTTTTGTAGGCATACTGTACATATGACATGCATCTAGTGCTTTTCCTCTTTGTGCTATGTGTGTATGGCTGTCACTTTTGATTAAACTTTTGTTTTGTATTATACTGGATCAGCCTTTCTTTTAAACAAGTCGACGTCACTACTGTTGATTTAGTCTGCTTTCCTTAGCACAGCTGTGAGCCCACTCATTGGAATCTGGCATTGCCCTTGGTATCTAGCGTTAGAAACTATCTGCAGTTTGTACCATTTCATGTGAATTGTTCTAGATCATCGCAAAAAGGAAATGAAAGTACTGCATTGTAGAAAAAAGCCTGCTTCCTTTCTCAAAAGAGTTGTCGAACAAACGTGCAATGCCACTACATCCGACTGCAGTACGAGTAGCAGCATTGTAGACAGCGGAGTGAGCCCATGCCAGTGCCATAACTTGTATTGTACTGCTCCCACGTAACCACCACCTGCGTCACGACACATATGTACACCTCCTAAGAAATGAAACCGGTACTGGTTCGTAAAATACCTATTATAGTACAGCATACGC
This sequence comes from Dermacentor silvarum, assembly GCF_013339745.2. NCBI lineage: Eukaryota > Metazoa > Arthropoda > Arachnida > Ixodida > Ixodidae > Dermacentor > Dermacentor silvarum. Next base: position 56,947,728 of record NC_051163.1, on the reverse strand, counting down.
CCATTAATTTAACTCCGGTTAATTCGATTTTCGGTTAACTCGATCCCGGCCGGCACCCATGCATTTCCCCAAACTTTCGTTTCCTAAAATTGGCCTTTCCTTGATTATTCGAACTTGACCAGTGAGCACACACGTCCCTGACCGCTATACTGACCCCAATAGTGACCTCTTTAGGGCAGCGCGTGTCTCGGCGGAGCTTAGTTAACAGTCAAAAACACATGTATTTTCAGCTTGCCCTTGGAAAATAGTAAAGCAATAACCGTACCTCAATACAACTGATTAGGGCATTTACTCTATTCTGACTTTTTCTTCTTTGTGAAGATTGGGCCAAAAATTGCCAGTGCGGTGCAATTGCATATGAAACCAAAACCATCTTCGAGGCGGTTGTATGCTTTACTTACTGCATAGCACACGTGTATTGTGGCGGAATGCCACCATTGTGCAACACATTAGATCCTTGCCGACTTTTCTTGCCTAAATTATTGTGTGCGTGTTAAAATTCTTTGTTTAGGAGTTTTAATTTCTACGTTAGTTTTCTACTTTGGACATGTCAGTAGCGCACCCAGGATCTCTGCCAGGGGGGGGGGGGGGGGGGGTTGACAGTTTGCCAATACCATCTAATAAACAGCACTAATTTCGATTTCTTCACGGGAAATTGTCAAAAAATGCGCTTTTTGCGAGTGTGCAGACGATTGCGCGTCTTACATCTTAGTTGCAGTACTCAAATGCGTAAGGAAAGAAAAGGGGTTAAACAAAAGGGGGGGTTAAGTCGGCCTCAGGGGGGGGGTTACCCCCCCCCCTGATGCCCCGAATTGGGGGTTACAACCCCCGAATCCCCCCCCCCCGTCGGTGTGCCACTGGGACACGTAGTAAGTGGGTGCGTTTGTTTCGGGGCCTGTTAGGATTGGGCGAATACTACTGCCAAATGAATCGGCCAGTGGCGCACCGATGGAGGGGAGGGGTTTCGGGTGTTGTAACTCCCCCCTGAGGCTGAGTTAACCCCCCCCAGCCCCACCAGTCCAACGTGTACCTTCAGCGCTCTGTTCCAGGAGGTGGCTTGAGGTCGAAGTTTCCTGAATAACAAAAACACTCTATCACTGTCTTGTATTTATTCATTCACTCTTTAATTACTTTGAGTAAAACACTGAAGAAATAAAAGTAGTCATCATCCTTGGTGTCATTACTATAATTATTAGGCATTTTATTTGCTGTTGGATTCCTCTGGCTAAACCAAGGAAATTGCATATTATGCAAAGTGCTGCCCCCCCCCCCCTCCACAAAAATGTAACCCCCCCCTTGGCAGAGATCCTAGGTGCGCTACTGATCGGCAGTGTGCTTTGGCTTTTTAAATGCGCCACCATTTCCATGCCTACCCAACGAGGCATAACGTCTGTCACGTAAGACAATCGCTTTCAAGATAGGACCCGCACCAGCGAGCAAATAATTTACCTTCGCGCACTGCGTTTCGCTTCAACGCGAATTAAGTGGTGAGAACACATTGCACACGAAGCTATCAGCACATCACATCGCAGATCGCTTTCAAGATAGGGCCCACGAGGCCGCCCCATACACAGCCGCCACCGGAGTACGGTTGATAATGGCTTGCATCGAGAGGAGGCAATGCGTTAACGACAATGTCTGTACGAGGTCTACCACACGTGACACTATTCAATTACATCACGTACTACAGCATGCTTCAGCCATCACACGTCTTCCACGAAGCAGCGACACCATCAAAACGCACCATCATCTAATTTAAGATGAAGAAGAAACTCAACAAGAACCCAAGAAGAGACAGTGTACATAATAAAGGTTGTATATATTTGCTTTGATCATTTACAAAATCTCGACATTGCTACTTTGTCTAATGCTGGTCTCAGTTAACATCTTGGTGTTGCAACCACGCTTCTCCATTTCATGATTCTTTCACAGTGTTTCTCGCAATTTTATACGAGATTAGTGGCAAATGCTTACACATCATTATTTACCTAACTCCCACGGGTGATTCTGCGTGTAATTTTTTTTCTGCATCTTGTGACCCGTCGGATAATTCGATCAATTTCGTCGATCCTGTCAGTCGAATTAACGGAAGTCGACTATAAATTATTCAGGGTTGGCTGGGGCTTGCCCTAGTATACATTCTTTAGTCTAGAGTTTCTCGAGCAAAATATGACTAGTTGAAAAGAAGTCATAATGCAGCAGCCCTAATTCAGTTTACACGTGTATATCTTTAAAGTATATCTTCACTCATTTCCCAAAAGGATGGTGACTATTACTGAAAAAACATGAAGGCCACATTTCCCTTCTTGAATTTTATGCCAAAACTTAAAAACATTTGTATGCCAGCACGACATCATGAACTTCAAAGATCTATGCCTACTGGTTACATATTGGATGGTTTTGACATCAATAAAATTATTGAAACTTCCTAGTTTGAGTCTTTTGTTTCTCGGTAGAATGCAATTTAGTCCTTCATTAACGGCACATTAACTAGACCCGAGTAAATGCTGTTAAAATTCATGGAGGAAGGAAATTAAATTAAACTAGGAGGAAGCATCACGTAACACCGCCAGCCTTGGCAAACCAACTCGATCCTTGTGACCGCCATTCCCTTCACTTTTTATTGCGATAGCAATTATATGGACACTCAAAAGCAGATTTCAGCCGTCGGCGTCGCCGTGAGGTTCCGTATGACGTCAATGGAGATGAAATCGTCGCCGCGCGCCGAACGCTGTATGTGCGAGTGAAAGGGCGCGAGGGACGCGCGCTTTCACGGGGAGTGAACGCACGGCGGAGAACAAACGCGCATTCTGCGCTGTGCTCCCTTAAGGGCTGCGAAAGTAGGTGTCTCTTTCCTCCTCTACAATCACCATATATGTAGAGCAAACGTGCCTTCTTCCGACGCACGAAAGGCCGTGGGGGGGAGGGGGAGGGAAGGGAGGCGACGTTTACCTGGGGCACCAAGTGCCTATTTATATCAGAGGCTCCGGCAACAGTCACCAACTCCGCACGCATTTTGAGCGAACGCGGGCAAAACGCCGACGGCGTTGACAACAGTTCTGCGTGTTGCCGGTGCTGCTGCATGTCCAAGTTTATACAGCTGATAGAGCTGCTATCATTACTCCGTATAGCTAGCTTTCTTCAAATTTGCTATCGTAATTGATGCTTAGCCTTTCAGGTGAAACTGCGACAACTTTTTTACTTTAAACTGTAGGCCCAACACGTGACCTCCGAGGAATCCCAAGGCGGCGGCATTTCGATGGAGGAGAAATACAAAAACGCCCATGTGCTTGCGTTGTAGTGCACATTAAAGAACCCCAGGTGGTGAAAATTAATCCGGAGTTCTTCACTATGGCGTGCCTCATAATCAGTACTGGTTTTGGCACGTAAAACCCCAGAAAGGAGAAGTGACCTCCGAGTCTTGGTGTTTATATGTGCAGTTCAGCTGCAGTGCCTGCAGAGCATGGACGGACCGGGAGCACTAAAACCTACTGCACGCTTCGACATGATTACATATTGGGCCGACTCGTTTGCCGTCAATTGTGTCGTTAAATGCTGCATCCCATTACAGTGGAATCTTGTTGATACAATTCTGCATGATGGGCTTTTCGGGATAATACGTTTTTTTCCCCATAAACATTTTATATAAGATTATGTTTGGATAATACGATTTTCGGATGATACGTTTTATTCTCCGGTTCCCGTGAAGATCAACGAGGTTCCACTGTATAATTTACCTTTCTCCATGCATGCTAATGGCAATAAAGCTGGCGCAGCGACTTTGCAGTGGTGTTGCCACCCATATTTCGTTCCTACGTCTTTTCTGGCTTGCCAAACCTTTGACGAGTGGCTGTTTTCTGTTTTGCTATTGCCAAAAAGTGCTTCGCTAATACAGCTTAACATTTGTATTTAATGTCCCCTTAAGCATGGACGAAGGATTCACTTCTCTATTCCTCTGATGGCACACCACTTCTCAAAGCAACATTTCCTCGCAGAAATGCTTTACGATCCAAGCAAGCAATGATCAAAGTGAAAAATAATCCAGCCAATGCAGCTATGGAGTACAGCACCAGCTGATGGTTGGCACGAGATGCATACAATGAATTCATTATCATTTCCTAATTGACCAATTTGCCATCCCATAGTTCGAATACGTAGAGAATGTGAATTATGTGGATTTATTTTTTCAATTCATTACAAGCAGCTTTGAGTGACAATAGACGTTGGAGCTGTGTGTTTTCATAAACATAACGACAGTCATTTCCTGCTAAAAAGTGCGCCTCAATCTGTAACTAAAATTATGCTACAAATGCATACAGTTGAAGTAAAGGTATCTCGCAATGCCAGTTCCATTTTTGTTCCGCATTGCAGAGGACACTAATATCAAGTGTAAGTGTTTCAGATAAGCAAAAACTACAGTGCATACTTTCAGTGTATTTCCAGTGTTGTTACACATTTTAAGAATTAAACTGCGAGGCTCTTACGTGCCAAAATTGCACAATGGGCCATGTGCAACACTGCAGTGGCAGACTTCGAACTAATTTTGCCCCACCTTTGTAACATAAAATTCTTATACTTTAGTGTCGCAAAACATCATGTATTTATTACACACAAGGCGTCGCAAATATCAGAACCTATTTATCACAAAATGAGCGGAGCGACACGCATCTTCAATCAGCTGGCTCTGCGCTCAGCTTGCACTCGCAACCAAAACATAGTACTTCGTAAACTGAACGCACAAAGGCGCACAAATAATATTCGATTTGATCCACCCTTACGTCCACAAATGGTGGTTGTGAAACGCACAAAGTACTTATTGAGCAGGAAGTCCTGCAGATTAAAAGCAACTGCACCGCGAAACTCTTGAAGCGAGACTGTTATGGCCGCACCACTTTCGCAGCTTCCACATTGTTGTCTGCCACGTGTGAAACGTAATACACAAGTGTCATCTTGTTACGCGCGAGAAACATGTGGTAGAGGTTTCAACACCTCAAAAGAAGATGTGCTCCCCTAATATCTCCATGCGGGATTTAAATAAAGAAAACAGGGACGTACAGTTTTGTCTTCCATGATTTATTATGACTTACACTGGGTGTCAGCCACCAGGCTCCTCAATGACCACCAAGTGGCCACTTTGATACCTCGGCACTAACTTGGAACGAGTAAGGAAGCAAAAAGTGGTGACCTCTTCTGGCCGTGGGGCGGGGGAGGGGGGGGGGGGGTGAGGCCAGGCCACAGGTCACACACAGTTGCTTGCTTTGGCCACGTCACAGTCTTGTGCTACACTGTTTCTGAAGCTTGTGGCCAAAGTACACGTCTCCCGTGCTCTGTTTTGTACTTGGCGTGCCACATTGTCAATCGGGGTGGTGACTTCTTTGTTGGCAGCTACACGGCAACTGCGGCTACAAGATGGCAACACCGTATGGACCTGCTTCGCAGGGAAGTGTACCAAACGTTGCGCTTATAAGTAAACTTGGTTTTGATTGCTCTTTTGGGCAAACTATTTGCTCGTTCGTGCTTCAATTTCACACACAGAGAGCATTTCATGGCGGATTTTGTTCAATACCACGTTTGGCTGTAGTACTCGACTTGTATAGAATAAACCGCCACCCACGTTCAAGGGCATCCTCCTAGCACAATTGTGCTTACTTCCTCGGTGGCCAGCAGCATTCAGGTGCCTGCCACTAACGATACTAATAGACATGATGAGACAATCGTCACTGCAATGGCCGATCACAGACAGTACTTGCACAATGCTTTTGAACACAAGCCCAGGGGTGCCTGTTACCTGCAGTGATGGCGGACAAGAAAATGTAAATTCTTTCACTAATGCAGCCTTATATTTCTGGAAACGAACTGCCCTCGCTCCACCGTTGCGATGGGCATCTTGCCTTCGGCAGATGATGCCACTGTTCCTGTCACTGAGAAAATTACTTTTTGGCTCTGGCATTGCCACAGACAAGATACCCTTTTGATCTATCATTTACAAAAATAAAGGCAAGTACTGCATTGAATCATTTACAAAAATAAAGGCAAGTACTGCATTGAAGCATGGCATTAAACAAAACCGATCTTAATGTTTCAAGTTCTGTAAAGAATTTGAGCGCAGGAATTTGGTGGCTTAGCCAGAAAAGCGACTATAACGCAAAATGCTGTACACTTAAGTCTTCCTTTACTTAAAAAAAAAGAGAGAAGAAAAAGAAATCTGGCTTCAGACACAAACACATAACATACGGCACAAGTGATAAATCTAGAGAAAATATAAACAGCATCTATGCAAATGAGCAAACACAGATGTAGCTCTCTCCGCAAAGCAAAGCAATCCTTCACCTGCAACCTTGTCATCACAGCAACAAAACACAGAAAATAAAAAACCTTTTTTTTTTCTTTCTGAATACATGCTAAAATTACAAAATGCAGGAATCAGTATCACCTTTGCACATTGGTAAACTTGTCCAACAGGATAACCTTTTTTGTTCTCTCACAAGAGCATGCGTTATTTTAGCACTATAACCTGCTTATACATATAACTATAAAACAAAAAGAAAGAAAAAAGAAAAAATTGTGTACGCAGCCTGCGCAGACAACCACATATAACAATGCTGAAATCATTCTAAAAGTGACCCAGCACAATCTTCAGCACGATGCAGAGCTCCAGGAACAACCGTATTGAATTGCTGCTTCTGCCACTGCTCTCTGTCAATGTGCTGAAGGGAGGCTTCACAGCAGTGTAGAGTGCACTGCCGCGAAGTTCTTAGTTCCTGTAGCGCACCCAAAGGCAGAACTCCCCGCAGCCCCACTTTTGTACTCGAGAATAAAATTTTTAGCTCACATTGCACACGAGAAAATACGGCACTCTTCATGGTAGCGGATTCTGCATTGTAGACAATGCCGCACGACTTCCAAGACAGCGGCAAGCCAAGCATGAAACAGATCAAGCCACGACACACATTTTCACCACAAAACTGCGTGTTCTTTCACAGATATTCGTTATCGTAAAGCAAGAGGATTTCAACGTATATATATCATCTAAAAAAAAACTGCCAGTGGCTAAAACTCTTCAGTAAAATGCTCGCTAAGCACTGACCATGTGCTTCGTACGAGAGCAGGCAATCTGACTGACCACAACACAACAGTGTGTTCCGTCTTTAAAACACCACCATCACAGAAAAGCAGACTTCTCAACGTAGACTTGAAAGCAGTGCACGGCTAGGCCTCCACTCGGAGCGTACTGATGGGCTTGAACATCAGCCCCGGAGGGAAGGCCATAGCTGCATCAAGGATAAGTTTTCTAAGCACTGATGATCGCACTCTTGCCACTCTTCACCACTGAGCTCCCCCGGCACGCGAATGCGAAACGGGAGATGGGTCATGTTGACTCGAAGTACTCGTGCTGCCGTCGCCAGGAGATTGTGCGTGAACGACACCCCTGCGTGCTCTGCGGACGACTGTGACAGAGGGCCGCAGCCAATCAGAGCTGCCGGCCAAAGTTCAGGTACGTCTTGAGCCGAGGTGGCAAGGGCAGCTCAAGGATCCTCTGGCACAGCAAGGGGGGTCGGTCCTGTTGTTGCGACACGAACAGCAAAATATATTATAACCTCGTTACAACTTCGAAGTCGGATCTGACATTAAAGTACCTTTGTTGAAACCCAGGGCTCGACGGAATCCCATCTGGTCGTAAACAGGCATGATGAAAAAAGAGATCACTAACCAAAAAGCATTTAGCGAAAAATGACAAGACGTTTTGGCTTCCATGTTATATCAGATACTTCGTTATATCAGATAATTCATTATATTCATTTGTCATATGGAGGTTCGACTGTAATAAAACCAGCAATCCTACACAGATCATCCTAAAGGACACCAAAGAGAAACATTTAGTCAGTATAGACTGGCATTCCTGCCAAACACAATTTTTGAAACTTTTGTGTAAGGAGATTGATTACAAGAGAAAATGAAGCTCAATGTTAAATGTTTTTTTTAATTAAGTGACGAAGCCGCAGCGCTGGTAAACCAGTGTGATGCCATGGATTCCAAAGTATCTTGACATAGTATTTGGCCTATTGTGACTGAGTAAATGCTGTTGAAACTTTCCAAGTTCAGTCTTGAGCTCTTTGAGAATGCAATGTAGTCCATCTTCAACGATAAATGATTACCTAGGCTATGACGCTACGGCTAGCTGGTGCAAAACCTTCAAGGCAGCACATTTTCTAGTTCTTAGCACAGGAACTTGAGACAACACAGACGTAAGTCGAGACACGCACAAGCGCTACTTTCAACAATTGTGTAGAAGCCGGATCACGATCCTATATACCCAAGACAAATACAATGCAATCCTGATAATTGGAATTGACGGATAACTCGAACTACTCTGTTGGTCGTGGCAAAGTCCTATGTATTTGAATAGAGAAAAACTCTAGCTAATTTGAACTACAAAAAAGCAACCAATGGTTATTTCGAACAGAATTTCTCACTCCCATGGACCACTTTTCCGACAAACCTAAACCAATGGTGAAGGTTCGATGCATTGCTAGCAAACGAGATGTCGCGTGCCGTAAAAAGTAAGAGCAAAGACGTGCATGAAGCCAAGACTGAACCAAAGCAAGCAGAGTGACGACATGCGCCATCCTTTGCCATCTGGCTTAAAAAGGCAAAAAGGTGCCCCCAGCGCGTGCTTAATCACGTTGCCACGTGCTCGCCTACAGAGCGCGTGGTACGCTGAGGCAGCGGCAACAGGTTAGCACCACATTTTTTCGGTGCTTTCGAGACTTGCATGCATTACAGGATGAACTGGCAAAGTGGTTTGTCTAGGTGTAGACCATCACCCTGCTCATGATGTTTACAGAGTTGTTCAAGAAATTTGGAATATCAAACACATTGAATCTCACAGTGGACACGTAGTCCATATACATAAAAAGCTGTTTGAGATTGATGATGAAGAATAAGTGCAAATAAATTTCCATTCTGTGAAGGTAAATTCTAAATTCTAAAGGTTTCATCTTATTTGTTATAGCTATGGTAGCGTAGTGCAAAGGGTAAACAGACACATAAAGAACACAACAGACACGGATGGGTGCTGTTGGGCGATGAACAAGTCACCCAATAGACTGCCCTCTTAAAGTACGTATATCTTATTTGCGATTGCAAGAATAAGAGGTATGCTACATTTTTTTCGTGTCATAAAAACTGAGAGTGCATTTGATTTGGAGGTGCATTGGGATTGGGCAAATACTTCCTGAAGAAGCAGTGGAGCTCCGCTCGGACATTTTTTACGTGTCTTCTGTTATTTGTCCCGACGGGCAGATCGATCAACTTTGTTGGTATGTCAAGATCGAATTAATGGAAGTCGACTGGATTTCAACTATCCATATAATACATTGTGGCCACCACAGCTGGAAATCAAACCAGTGAACTCACGCTCAACAGCTGAATGCAATAGCCACAGAACCATCGCGGTTGGGTTAGGTAACAACACAATCTTATGTTGGTCTGCCAGCAGCTAGCCGACCAATCGGTGCTTTTTGTACGTCTGGCCACATTAGAAGATATAGAATTTATATTCGAATCTGAAACATGAGACATTCACAGTGATGGAAGCGACATTTTACTTTTTGGAGCAGAAAAAAAAATGCTAGTTTGGAGCAGCTTTTGGTGTTTTCGGAGCAGATATCAAAATATGCCATACGACTCCTGGAGTTAAAAGTATCATCAAAGCGCCTGATAAATATCAATACTTATTATGAAACATATTGCACATACAATAATCAATGCAAATTGCAAGAAACAAACAATTAAGAAGATTGATGGTTATCGAAAGTGCAGTAAAATGAGCTATGTAATACCAGTACCTGGGGCAGAAATGAGATCAAACCGGTAAAGCTGACCACCACATTATAGAAGTAACCACAATAACATACAACCTTTGCCAGAGCAGCAGTTGATAATCGATATGAGATCGAATTAATCTCAGTCATTTTCACATTTCACCAAACCAGTATTCATGTCAAGTTCAACAATACAGCTAAATGAGCTATATATTTAAAATTCAACTTCTTGTGGCAGAAACGAGATCAAAACCGACAAAGCTGAGCATCATAATGTAAAACTAAGCAGTTGCACATCACAGTTGCCACAGCAGCAGTTGGTAATCAGTATGAAACCGAATTTTTTTGCGATCGAATTTCCCAGCGCCGTTTCGGAGCAGGTTCGGAGCAGTTACTAACAAAAATGACACTTTGGAGCAGCATGTAGCAGCATTTCTCTTTTGGAGCAGTTTGGAGCAATTGGAGCAGCAGCACTTCCATCACTACATTTAACCCACAATTGTAATTCCTGATATCCTCACAGCCCTGCTACCAGGAAACGACAGCGATGCGTCATCAGTCAATGGCGCCAGCGCATGCATGGCTCAGTGGGTTACGCAACGTTACGCCGCAGGAAGCTACTAAAACAGCCAGCTTAATAAACATTCGTTCATTGCTGCTATTGGCATCAGCCGCGTCAGAGGGGAAGGAAAAGAAAGCGCCCCCTACCATGGCCTGCGGGCAAACATCATCGAGAGCAGCGCGCTTCCACAGGAGCGAGGTCTCTCCGCCGGCCGAGCGCTTGCGGTGCGGTTCATCACCGCTGCTGCTGCCGGAGTCACCACCGGTGGAGGTGCTGCTGCCGGTGCCCCGGAAAGGCACCACCGTGCCGCTACTGCTGCTGCTGCGCAGGCGCGGGGGAACCAGATGACGACGGGGCTTCGGGAGCTTCTCCCGATCCAGCCGGGCGCGGAGCAGACGCCGGATCACGCCACGGCTCAGCTCCTGGAGGCTGCCCGGCTGGTAGTCAGCTGCCCAAGAGAAAAGGTGACGGCACTTTAGTTTCACAGTTTTCCTGTCAGGGCCTTTTTAAGAGGAACACTACAGAGGAATGATTACCTACTGCCAAATGAAGCAGCGCCTCGTTTCGGCATTCTTTTTTTTTTCTGCCTCTCGATTAATTCGACCCGCCGGATAATCCTATTAATTTCGTTGGTCCTGTCAGAGTCGAATTAACGCAAGTCGGCCGCAGTGCGGGGTAAGAGAGAGCAGTGGCCACTCACGCAGCACCACTTCGGGGCAGCCCTTCTGTGGAGGCACAAGGCTGGCGAATGACACAGGAAGGATGTTCTTGTCCACCCAGATGTCCTCGGCTGTGCGCTTGACCTGCACCAGCTGAGATCGACGAGAACAGAGACCTCGATTTTTCAGACAACCACTCTTTCTTACTTCGATTTAATTTGGCTAAGACCTCCCTCCTTAGAGGGAAGTCTCTCACCAGATTTAGGCATTGAAAACAAACAAGTGCAGTGCATCGTGGCCTGCACGCTTGCATCCAACCCGTCGGCTACACCGCGGTGGATGGACGATCCGTTGCCAACCAGTTCACTGGTGAAAAAATAATCAGGATGTGCATGCGGTAGCAAAAAGAGTAGCTCGGATGAAGGCACGGGTATTGTGCCGCGGTTACACTGCAAAGCAGTTGTGAGGCCTTCATCACAGTGAGTGTGGATCAGTTACAAAATGACAAGTATTCCAGCTTCCGCATTGCTTTCTTGCAAAATAGAAACAGGATTTGCCAATTCATTCAGTTAATAAAAGCGTGTTGACGTAGTAAGCATTTCTTATTGTTGTGATACCCTTGAAAAATGCGACATTTGGTTAATTCGGACATAGTTTTCCGGTCCTGTGAAATCCGAAAACAAGGTTGTACTGTACAGTCAAACCTTGTTATAGTGAAACTGGATATAACGAAATAATAGATATAACAAATTAAGTGAAATTCCCCTTGAAATCCCCTGAAAGATTGATAATGCAGTACATGCAATAATGGATATAACAAAGTAACAAAGTAATTTTGCCTCCTTCAATTTTGTTATAACAAGGTTTTTACTGTATTTCATTAAAGGATTTTGTACACGCATTTACAATCGTTGCAACTGTTAAGGACTTTGTACACGCAATTTATCGTTCGTAACTGACAAATGCTGTAAGCAAGAACTGCCGGCGCTTTGCATTTTGTATATGTGCCGTGTCTCTTGTGAGCTGAATTTTTCTCGCTACTAGGATTACCACAACTGCCCCTTTAATTCTATTGCATTCAAAGACATATTAGAAGGCTCTGCATATGCATATGATGAGTCATGCATAGTTTGTATCTGATAAATCCTGTAAGTTGAAACTGTCAGCCCTATTGTGTTGGGTTAAGTGCGGCAAACTTTTCTCACTCAAAACTATTTCTCATAACTGTGATATACCTGGTCATTGCAGGGCATGACGAGCACGCCTCCAACTTTGAGGAGGGCCGTGAGAATGGACACTTTCTCAACGGGACAAGAGGCCCCGCAGTAGACTCGGTCGTAGCGGCGGCCAGTCGTCTCTAGTGACAGGCAGTTGCCCACGACAAAGCGCGGCTCGCAGAAGTCGTACTCTTCCAGCGCCTGGCTAGAGCGCAAGAACTGTGACACCTGTTGAAAGAGAGAGAAAGAAATCATGCGGTTCTTTCAACTGTAGGCACAAAGGCTTTAGCCAAAGTACACAGGCGCATAATTTTCTAAAAGTTGTTTGCACCATGCCAATGCACAGTATCAGCATTTCAAGGGTGTGTGTGTGTGTTTTTTGTTATATTGCTTACTTTTGTCGAACATTGTCACATGCAGAACTTTTCCTTGAGTGCACTTGTGTACCTTGAGTTGCGCATATTGCACGACATCCTCGTGCAGCTCCACGCCATGGTTGACGCCGTGGGAACCGATCAGTAGGCCCGCCACGGTGCTTAGGTATCCCGTGCCGCTACCCAGGTTGAGAAAGGACATGCCTGGACGCAACTGTAGCGCCTCCAGGACCTGTGGCACACAAAGACTTTCTGCGGCACAAGGTGCATCGTACTGCGGAATGCCAAGCAAGTGGGGGTCACGAGCTGCGAGACTTTGTTACAGCCAGCAAGCAGGAGGACCACTTTACGCCATAACGAAGTTTGCTTAAATCGATTTTTTTTTTTTTAAGTGGCCCTACAAGACATTTCTTTCGTTTTCTTTTTAAATTGAGAACATAACTGGAGTGAGTGCAATGCCTTTCAGCGAACAAATTTCCGAAGAAGTTTTGAAAAGGACCTAGCAATAACGAACATACTGGGTGTTCAAAATTAGGCTTTACGGAATTTTTAGAAATCACCTGCGGCATCTAGCATAAATCGTATCGTTGAGCTGGGTTATTCGATGAGGCGAACATTAGTAGCATGAGAAATCGAAACACATATTCAACTACGGTCGAGTCCTGCTACAACGAAACTCACGGGACACGCGAAAAATTTCGTTGTGGCGAACTTCGTTGACGCGAAATTGGTATGTATATACGTACGCCAAACGGCAAAGCCGTTTGATGAGTTTGATGAGAACCGTGAAGATGAGACCCGCACGCGCGGGTCTCATCTTCAAAGCGATCTGCGATGTTCGCAAAGTGCAACTAGTGCCGGTAGAGTCGTGTGCACTGTGCTTTCGACATTTAATTCGCGGTGAAGCGAGAGACGGCACGGAGGTCAATTCGCTCGCTGCTATTGCCGCGCCTTCTCACTCCAGTGTGTTGACACTGAGTTTCTGCAGTCATCGAGCGAGATGTGTTCATGTTTACCTGTGCGCGTGTGACACCGTGCTCGGTAATTTAGTTAGCGAATGTTTATAAGTTTATACGGCCAATAAATCTACTATCCTTAGTTCGTATAGCTGTCTACTAATCTGCTATCGAAATCGATGCTTCGCCTTTCGGGTGAAACTGAGAGATTTTTTTCCTTCCTCTTTCTGCCTCGGCGATCATATGTGCCTTCTCTTCGAGAGAGAGAAATTTACGCTTCTTCACTGGGGGTAGACATTTCGACCGGACACAGACCACAGAAAAGGGCAGTGATTGTGGTGATCCCCTGCAGTCTTGTGCAGGCACGTGATGACCACACGTGGCAATGGACTGCAGTGGCTTAAATTGGTGCTTTGAATTTGATTTCCTCGTTCAAGTGGACATACAATTGTCACAGCTTTGGAAGAGCCTTCTAATTTGACTACTCGGCAGTTCCAATTTCAATTCAGTCCCAGTTTCGTTCTCGAAAAGTTCGTTGAATTGGAAATACCGAATAAAACGCCTTCGTTATGAAGGGACTTTTTTTTTATTACTATCTATGGGTAGGTGACGGGGAATTGGAAAATCTTCGTTGTGGCAGAAATTCCGTTGTAGCGGTATTCGTTGTAGGAGAATTCGACTGTAATTAACAAAAAATCACTAATTAATTTCTTAGTTTATTACATTATGACACATTGCAATTTACGAATTGTAGCCAGTGAATCCACTTGGAATGAATTTCCAGAACGACACCAGTTTGGAGATATGCGCCATCAAACACTTTTGTTCCACTTACTTTTTTTTATCAAAATGCTGTTTTATACACTGAAGCACAAAAGTAACTGGAACGCCCATGTATTTCGTCCCACACTTTGGGAAATTATATCTCAAAACTGGTGTCATCCTGGAAATTCATTTCAAGCGGATGCATATCGTCTTGCAAACTCACCGGCTACAATTTATAAGTTGCAATATGTGTCGTAAAGTAGTTAATTAAAAACGTGTATATTGAGTGCACTGTTTACTCCCATTCATTTTATTTAGTTATTTACTTTACTTCGGTGTCAAGGCTTTCTGGACTAAGGGAGGACAGGAGGGAGGACTCCTGCCATAAGACGACAACAACCCGTCTGCCCAAGAAACGTTTCTTCACCACTATCATTTATTTATGCAGGTACCTCATGGGGTTTCAGCACTGGAACATTGTGTGAGGGGGGAGTTACACTTTTGTTCTTACAAGCAGTCAAAACTACATACAACAGAAAGTAAAAAAAAAACGTTTGCCCTTGTAAGGAAATCATAGAACTTACACAGAAACTGAATACATTATGCAATTTTATGAATGAATCAGCTGTTTAGTCTACATAAACAGCAACACCTAGCCAAGAATACATATTTTGAATGCAAGAGAAACAGTGTATATCCAGAAGTTTCCTTAAGATAACAGCATCTTGAATGTTTTCTAAATCACAAGGAAGATTATTTCATGATACAATGGCACAGGGCAATGCAGATGCGTTAAAAGCATTGGTGTGACCGTAGATATGCTGAAAACAGAGATTATTGTGCTAACAGCGGGAAATGCGATGTGGTCTAACAAGCAGCAATGAAAAGGGATGTTCAGAGTAGACGATTTTGGGCAGCAATCTTTCTCCATTACACCTTAACACAATGTTTCCTCTCAGTTGGTGCAGTCCAAACAGCAGTGCCCTGTTGACTGCTCCTTTCTTAGTTTCTTTTCTGTTCTTCTGTACACTTACGGTAACCTGGTAACCTTCAAGGCTGGCTGTTGGCTTCATATGGCTGTGACTAATATCGGTGTCACACGCACACTTCTGATCGCGATCGGGGTCGATCCGGATTGAGCTTGATCCGGATCGAGTGTCGCTACATGGTCATTTGCAACCGCAATACTGCGGAATCCTGATCCGGACAATCATGATCCGTGAATCTGGATCAGGCCTCTTGATCGCGATCGCAGGCTGACGTCTACGCCCTCTAGCGCAGTATTCTGAAAATGCTAAAAACAAGAAGTGAAGGCAGCTAAATAAAAAACGCTTAAAAATCTTTTTACCAGCTATAAGCTGTAAAAGTGAAACATTGTCCAAATTTAACCATATTTTTTGCAAATTTGAATTTGTAGCCAAGGCATTACGCAGTTCTTAGCTGCCGACGATCAGCAGACGACAATAACTCGATCTGGATCGTTCGGCCGTGTAGCAGCGACCCATGCTGATCGCGCTCAGGAAATCCCATCCGGATCGGCCCCAATCGCGATCAGAAGTGCACATATGATGCTGGTATAACAAAAACTGGGGCCTCTGTTCCCCTCCCTCATTTAAAACTGCCCAACAGCAACAAAGGAACTGTAATAGGACGGGCAGGATGGGCTAACACCCACCACTTCCATGTTTGCTAGAAGACAGGAGTGGTGTGCACTCGTGTGCAAGCTTTCGCTTGAGATTACTTCACTCATAGTCAAACAATCATCTAATGGCTGTCATCTATAGGCTGTTCTACGACCAAAAATGTAATTGCCTTGTGCCAGTTTAAAAAAATGCACACTCAAATGCATGCCAAAATGGATTTCTCCTGAAGCTAATGCACTCCTGCACTGCAGAAAAATTTTCACTGGAACAATAATGCATTTTACCACGCATTCTGAGCCCGTATTTGTCAAGGCTAGTGCTAGGCAATAAGTTTATAGTAAAGCGGTTACACTTTACATACAGGCCAACTTCAGTTTCGTAATTACCACAAGCCCCTTTAGTTAATTAGTAAGAGTTCGTTTATTATAGGTTGTAATGCCAATTATAGCACTAACTTCAACATCTGCCACTGCTATGAAATGGTCAGCAACAAGTACCGTTATGTCTTGGATCCCCCGTTTTTGATAATTAGTCTTCTTCTTTGTGGGGTTTTACGTGCCAAAACCAGTTTTGATTATGAGGCATGCTGTAGTGGAGGGCTCCAGATTAATTTTGACCACCTGGGGTTCTTTAACCTGCACTCAACGCAAGCACACAGGCGTTTTTGTATTTCGCCTCCTTCAAAATGCGGCCGCGGCGGCCGGGATTCGATCCCGCAACCTCGTGCTCAACAGTGCAACACCTTAGCTAACTGAGCCACCGCGGCGGGTTCGATAATTAGTCTTTACTGAAACATCTGTCATAGACACGTACAATTGACCGCAAAAGTTTACAGACCACGGATTTGTGAAAAAGTTTAATATCTCCACAGCCTTAAAACGCAGCCTCGTTTTCAGATTTCCAACCTGTACTAGTATATGTGAACAACAATGCACTGTACAGTTTTAAAGGTTGCAGTCACAAACCTGCTCGAAGTCAACATTTCCTCTGATTCCATGATCCAGGAAACCTTTGCTGTAGACAGTACAGAGTACTAGTCAAATGTTCGATGGAAACTTATCCGGCAAGGGTGGTGCATCACCAAAATAAAACGACCACTCGCCTAAGGTTGAAAGAAACGAAGATATAATTGAAATTACGAAGCCTCTGCGGGTCCCTTGTTTACAATGAAGAGCAACGCAAGAGGGTTCGAATATTTATGTTTGGGTGACGTAGAGTGTGGCTGTATACTTGAGAAGATTACCTCGCATCCGGTTTACAGTCACTATGCATCCAATCGACAACATGCACGATAAGCCAGACCCAGAGTAATCCTCCTGAGATATACACGCACACTCTTGTCAATTGGATGCATAATGACAGTAAACCCAACACGAGGCAATCTTCTTGAGATATACACCCGCACTCTCCACCACCTTCCGCATAAACAGCCGGATCCTGTCACATTGCTTTTCAACATGAATACGGGACCCATAGCAGCTCCGTAACGCCAATCATATGTTCGTTTCCTTCAACTTTATGTGAGTACTTGCTTTATTTTGATCAGTGTCCAAAGTTTGTGACACACGGAATGCACTGCAAGCTAGACACACCTCTGAGTAGATGCATGGTGCTGATAAGTGTAAATTTCCTTGCTTCCACGCCAGGTCTCTATAGGCATTTTCCTTGCACCCGTCAGCGTAGTAGTGTGCACGGTCGACGGCACGTAATGCACTCTCGACATCTGGACTACGGATGTAGTCGGCCTCGACCAGGTGGTCCACAAGCTCGTCGTTGTCTTCACCCGCACTCACAGCGCCACCCATAGCCTGCAATGACGATGATGATGATCACAGTGATTGCTTAGGATGCCAGGTATTCATATGTTTATAGGTATTGCCTTCTGTTTTCAAGTTCATTTTCAGATAAACGGTTACGAGTCCATGAACATACATACGAGGGCATCTTGCATTTTTATATAAGTAAGCAACATTTCTGCTTTCAGAAAATGTGTTTCTTTTCTTCCGTTAGGTTCTCATCTTATGCTTATTGTCTAACAGGCACATCGCTATCAATTAACCCTGTAAGGCCTAGTGATTCCGAATGGAATCATCAATTTTGTAACTCAGTGGGCAACCCCAGGTTAAAAAAAAAAGGTTGTTCTTACGCTACAACTCATATTTAGCCCTTGCTCTACATATGCTGGCAAGATGGTAGACTCAAGGAAGTGCTGCCACCTCTGAATGAAAAAATAAAAGAATTGCTTGCACTGTACCCGCCATTTGCTGAGGTCCCCTCTTCTTTTCACAGTGCAGAGGTACAACAATTATTTTATTTTTGTCTCGAACATTTGGACTTTGACTATTAGGTGTTATGCTGTCCCTTCGCAGTAAATTTATTCGGCGAAAAGTATTTGCGGGTACCAGAGAACTTTGCGAATCTTGATGATTCCAAATGGAATCATTGGGACGTAGCGGCCCCGACTACTCAAGCGATACATTTTCGATTGATGTTACCTCACTGACTAAATCGCGTGTTTGTTCGCGCTCAAACGGCGTTTTCATGCCGTACTTGGAACCATGTTTTAGGCGCGTGTTACCTGATGGATCATTATCGCGTCAGGAGCCTGTATCGTTGGTGGAGCCTTGCTCTGCTTTTTGTGATTTTATGCTGTTGATATGAGCTTATGCCGTGTAGATAAACTTTTTTGGGGGAAGTCCCTCTGTAATACGGAAACATTTTCTTTCGGAACAGATGGCGACAATCAGCACATGCGAGTTTTATGGGAAAAAGGAAGGTCCCGAAGCTTGTGCTGATCCCTTGAGGTGACATTGATTCGTCCGATGAAAAAGAAGTCATTGTGCAAACTAGAAAAAATAGAGAAGACTGTGCTCTTACTCCCGCATTCGGTGCGAGAAATGTGGCACACACCTCTGCCTCAACAAATAAAGAAATTGCTCCAAAGAGTTTCATCTAAAATAGACTTTTCACGTATTGCTTGAAACGACGCATTTCAAGTCCACCAAGTCTCATTAAATAAGTTTTGGTTGAAAAGTGTGAGCACAGATTTAAAAATTTTTTTTTTTACCTACCACGATCACGCACATCTCAAATTGCAAAGACCAATTTTTTACATTGAACAGAATTAATTTGGGCCTGAAAGGGTTAACCATGAAGATAGTCGCAAGTCCACGAACTGCTCTATCTCAATTGCTGAGCAAAAAGTGAACCACATTTTGTAAAGCAACAAAAATCTTTAGTTATCATGGACACTTCTACATATGTGGCATACAATCTAGGGGACTGCCAGAAAGCACCTGTACTAGGGTGCAAGCCCTTGGAGTCTTATATGGGAGAAGGCCAGAGAGGAAGCCTCTGGCACGTAAAGTGGGCCACCTGGTCGCCCCACATAGTGTTTGCTTATATTTCAGCTACCACTAAACCCTTTTTAAGAATTCTTGTGGACCAGACTGCTCCCTGCATGACATTTTACAACTTCTTTTGAATAACCAAAATGAGGCCCCAGTGAAGGGCTCTTTAAAATTGTTGAGGGGCTCATCAAGGAAACACTTTTCATGGCGTCCCCTGGAACTAGGGGGCCCAGGGTTGCAGGCCCCTTAGCACATACGTTAATCAAGCCCTGCTTGCTTGCAGTCAACAGGGAACATTGGTAGCTCTAATATACTCCAATACATACTCTAATAGAAGTGGCAGCAAAACTGTGCCAATAAAGACAGACTTGCATAATTTATGGCAGGGCAACTGAGGGAACAACATTAAGTAAATAGAATAAAGTTACAAGTTCAGAAAATTTATGCAGCACAAGTGAATTTTGCTTGTGCAACACCAAAACAGCCACTCCTATCGTGAGAGGAGGCTTCGTAGGCCAGGAAAATACGCAAAAATGAAAGACAGCTGGTGATGCAGCCCTGAAGTCGCCACGCCAGCTCGCTGTAATTCGATTTTGATTGCATCCACTCGAGCCTAGTCAACTGTCATCAGTCAAGCAAGACTACATTGCTTACGGGAATATTATTCCACCCCTAGCATGTTCCGAGACATTTTCCAGCACCAGGATGGCTAAATACTGAGATAATATACTTGTGGCTTTTCGGCACTCACTCCGGCTCACTCAATCATCTGCCAAGACAATACATTGGGTCGTGCAATGAGTGGTGGCAACATAGCAGATGACAGAAAGAGCCAGAGCAAGTGCCAAAACACCACAATGACCTGCTACCATGTGGCCACCAGCTACGCCATGACACATACAACTTATCGGAAATTAAACAGAAACTGGTCAGTAGAAAAGTTAATAAATTATTACAGCAGGCATTAATTGGCACTCACTCACCAGAATGCGTTTCTCAGACTAAGTGGAAACCAGGCTGAATTGGTATGATAGTGCACAAGCTCGGGGCAAATGTTCTCATACCTGAATGCACTGCGAGTCCTTGCAAGCCAAGCCTGCCAGCCAACATGCATAATCCCGTTTTCTGAACTGAGCTCCTGTTACTTTTGGTTTAGGTCATACAAATTGCAAAGACATAATGTGTGACACCTCAGTGAGTTTCTTCTCTGACAAATCAGGAGAAATCGAAGGAGAAACAGCAAATAGCTGTACCTGGTGAGCTACGTGTTCAACAACAAGATGAGCACGTGTTCATTGTGAAACGTGAAAAGTCAGTTCCTTGACTTTTTCTTTTTATTCGCAAGTGAACATTGTAATAGTCATAGGTACGCATGGGGCTTTTCATCATGGGGGCTACCCTATCTTACAGTGCTCCCCCCGTTAATTTACTTACTTCTGTGCTATCCACTCTGGGACATTTCACAGACATTGAATGAGAAATTAAAAATGTACAATATAATATTTATTCAATAGTTGCTTATCACACTTCTATACTGCATTGTGCTAGGCTGTTTCCCAATGTGTATTTTGTCCCCAGCTTGTGTTAAACAACCTGCTAGCCATGCACCAGTCACTGTAATACAAACTGGTGCAAATAAACGATAATAATGTTTGGCTTTCTCTTTTAGTACGAAAAAATCCTAAAGGTGTCAACTGACACTCCGTGATAAATGTGCGAGTTTCATTTTCAGAGCTCCCCTTAGCACAAACAATTACATTTAATATGTTACATCTTCCTAAAAATAGAAAACCTCTGCCACAAAAATCTTGTACCGTGCTTTCCATGGCAGCAAGCACTAACAGCTCAAGCGTATAGCTGGTAGACAGCACAATGCCCTACTCAACAAAAGCAATGGCAACCAGTGATGGTGCTTATGAGACATATGGAAGGAACGGCTATGCACTATTAAGTCCCTAGATAAACCTTACTGTGCACTAAGTTTGCGCACGTCCCCCAAGCAGACGGAGGGGAGGGAGGGGGGGGACAAACTCCCCTTTTTTCTTTTAGTGTCTGACGTCGACAACAAAACAGAAAAACACGCATACCTAAACGGACAGAAACAAAATTACTAGCCAGTCAACACCATTGAAATTACCATCCGTATCACCACTGGAATTATCTCCGGCACAGCAGCAATGGGCAGCGAATATGTTTACATTTTTATCCTGGTACAATCTCGCACGCGCTTTTCCAAGTACGACGGTGCAGATCTTGATCACAGAGGCTTATCAAAAGCGCACAATTCACCTTTACAGACGCAAAACATCGCATGATATACGTACGGGCCAGTTATTAAGAAATCGCAGAAACCAGTGATCCATCGAAATATATATAACGCAGTAGATAACAGCACCTCGAGACGTTTTTACATGCGCCGAGATAGCATGGGAAGACGTTTGGAAAATCCACAGATAAGGGACGCCATACAAGCGCAAAGTGGAAATCGAACCAAAGACGCACTGCGCATTTGAGTAAACGCGTCGACGACAGACTACCGCGTAACTTCGGAACAGCTGTGCACAAAAAAAAAAAAAAAAAAAAAGAAGAAGAACAACGAATCGAAGAAAAACAAGAGAACCATAAACCAATGGTTACGGTAGGCAAGCAGGTAGATTTATGGTTCGCGAATACAAATGCGTCCTTGGTTGAATTTACAAGGTAAAGCGTGCGCCTAACTGCGCGTCTTAACGCTTGTTCCACAACGCGTCACGCAGAAAAGAAACGTCGACGCAGTGGAAACGGATAAACACAATCGGTTCCGCAAAGTTGTTCCTAAGCCTCGAAAGCCAAGACGACGGATGGCAAGTGCGTGCGCACGGGCTTATGCCACAACTTGCCCGAAAGTTGCGTCGAGATCAGCCGCTGTTGCTAAGGCGCTCAGCTGACGACTAGTCGTGGCAGCGCGCTGATCAACCGTTGGTCCTCGGAAGCCTCCATCGCGTCGAAGAAGTCAAGAAAGCATATCGGCTTTTGTCACGCTCTCTCCTCTCCTTTTCCCCTCCAAGACTGAAGGTACAGACGGGGTGCAGTCAGCTGGAGATACACAGCAGCGATCGAGCGTGGGACAAATAACAGTTCGCCGCGGATCGTTTGGCACAGTTCCAGAAGCTTTTTACCACGCCGCACACCTCCGTCTCTGTGTCCCTAAGCTCCGTTTTAGAAAGGCACTCCGATAACGCTATTAGGTGTAGGCGTAGAACACAGCGCGTGCCCAACTCGAAACAACAACTCTCAACTACAAGATGCTCGTCAAAACAACACCTGCAGATGGCGTTTCCAAAGGAAAAGCGAAAGCGTTCTACCAAGCATACCTACCTTTTACGCTGCGTAAAACAACAACTAACAAGTAGCCCGCGGTTAAATACTACGATTAATGTAACATTATAGCGCGCCTGACAATAAATATTAGCAATTATGTAAACCGCACTTCAATCATCTCTAGCAGCCGCTCAGTGCATGCTGGTAATGCTGGCCATGCTGGCTATGTTGTTCTGCACAAGCCAATGATAGCCTAGCCAAGACCGGTACGGCGGTTTCATTTCTGTTTGCGTTCTGTGTAGAGTGTACTAGTTCTGTGCCAGGCGTGATCGTAAAGTGAATTGCTCTCAACTTGCTTTCGGCATTCGATTGACATCCCATACTGTGCGCCTGCGAAGCCGACAGTTGCTGAGGTTTACCACCGGTTGCCTGATCGGTGGAACCAGGTTGATCAACCGGCGCTTTTACGGAGTACCTGGTGGACTTCCAAAGCTGTTCTCTGCGCGTAGCTGCCCAGCATGGACGCTGAGGCAGAGGCTCGGCTAACGCTTACGGGGCTGTTGCGGCTAATCCGCGAAGAACCGTGGCAGCAAGCCGAAGAACTGTTGGACCTCGTGAGGGCCCGCGGCAAGAACCTCGCGCCCCTGTCGCCCAGTGCCAACGTAGTGCGCCGTGTGTTGCGGCTCATTCGCGACGAGTATGCCAGCGCCTACTTGGGTCGCCAGGTATAAAGGATCAGTGACGAAACGACTACTACTGTTCTACCTAAAGTTTAAATGCCGGTGTCACAGCGAACTGACGACCAAAGCATAGTATACTGTGTATTGGAAGCTTGGAAGTGCACAAATAATATGTTACTTGACGTGACCTTACATCCGCAAGTTTTAATATATGAAGTAGTTAGTCTGTACAAAGTGTCACAGATAAAGAATTGTACTGCGAAACGTGCGGGGCGACACTTCTGCAATTAGGACGATTGGACTGAGCTCTCACAGCATTGCCTTTTAAGTGTGCAACGGAGCATAGACAGTTTCAGCTGTGGATCTTGGATCTGCTGGCCTAAACAAGACTGCGTTGTTTTCATTACTCTAGTGAGAACCAAGCCCACTTTAGACTGAAAGGAATCCTTATTTTGCTTTGAAAAGGGAGAAGTGGATCAAGTGGGCTGTATTCTAGTTGAGATCAAAATAATGACGTGGAGTTAGGCCAGACATCTAATGTGTAGAGTAGACAAACCGTGGCCTATTTTACTGATGCCATACCTTCACTTTCGATCGTGATCAAGCCTGTTTGGCTCCCTCCCGCAGCTTCCGCAAGGAAGCCAATTGCGAACGAGAAACTCGACCCCGATCGGGCTTGATCGCGATCGGTAGTGCGCCGCGTGACGCCCGTATTAGAGTAACAAGTAGGGCATTAAGAAAGGGTGCAGCTGAGATCAGTTGAGAATTAGGTGTAGGAAGGAGGTTATGGAAGTTGCAAATATCAGGTGGGTTCAGTTGAAGCAAAACAGGCGTCATAAATGATTTCTGTGACATGTCCCTATTGTGCAGTCAACTTATTTAGGCTGATGGTGCCAAAAATAAAATCTTCGCATTCCCACCCGCAGGTGGAGGCCGACAGGGACTCTCTTCAGAAGCTCCTGTCGGCACGCGACGACTCGGTCAGCGACTACACGCGACCGCTTCCGGGGCTGCGCGAACAGCTGCTGGACAGCCTCGATGAGCTCGAGCGCGAGCTGCGGCCACAGCGCGGAGAATGTGGCCGCCCAGGGACCTGAGCACATCCAGTCAGGAGACCTGCTTCTTACCCAGGGGAGGTCACGCACCGTGGAGGCTTTCCTCAAGAGGGCTGCCCAGAATCAGCGCACATTTCAGGTAGAGATGTGGCGCAAAGCAAAGCGTTTGTTGACGTCTTGTCTCTTGAGGTAATGGTCAGCAGCAGTTAAACGTGATGTCCCTGGCGCCAACAATGTCCACAAGGGGACCTGTTATCGTCAGAATGTCCCGTGTCGAAATGTCGGCTCCAAAGACATCCCTTGTTCTAGCACTATCAATCATTTCAGTTATTAATGCGAAGCATTATACAGGCTACCTCGCACCGAGCTTTAGAGGTGGTTTTTCAGTCAGCCCCAAAAGGACCACATTAGCGTGCTCATAGTCGCTAAAGAGTGCCTGATATATAAAATACACAGGCATGCGGAATTCAATAGGCAAGATTCACGTTCCAAAGTGCTGTCGTTAATATTCTAGAACAAATTAAAACTGATTACAGAGCAAAACGGGCTTTGGGTGAGGAGTGTGCAGCCGAGGAGGCAGATACTAGTGTTCCTAGTGTGCCAAAGTACATTTAGCGGTAATTCGGTGTCGCAGGGTCACCTAGGGGGGCCTGTGCCCTCTTATCGTCATGGTAGTGACGGCGCCGCAGTCTCAAAGCCAGCAAGTGGCGGTGTTACGCACGCGCAAGCGGTGTCACATGATAGGCTCGGCACCGTGCTATGTGTAGAGGTAGTTTGGAGAGAAAAGTGGTGTGGCCAAGGGGAGTGAGTGTTGCTCCCAAAGCACTTGGTAAAGTGGCACACAACGAACGACAGTACACTAGTCTTATCAGCAAGCAAAAGCGTCCCACATTTACAATAATTCCCGTGAGGGAGTTCTGGCCTGAATTTTTATCTTGCTGTGAACAAGAACAAGGAAAACTTTTTTTTTTGTTTACTTAAGGGCGTTGTTAACAGTAATAGACATAAAGTGTGTGAGCACTTAAGCATGCATGACAGCAGCAGTGAATGTTGTGATATCCGAAATGTCTTTCTTCATGTTATGTGGTCTGCATCCTCATTTTGCACATTTGACTGTGGACATGGAGTGCCATCTCACCAGTGCTGCCCGAAAGAATCACATTGTCCCGTCTGAACTCTGCACGAGAACATGCAGGAGTTTGATGGCCCCTCATTGTGCTCGCTTTAAGTTCTAACATGCGAGGGCTCCGATTGTCAGTTACTAAGCAAGGAATTTCCCAGGAAGCATTTTGGGGCATTGTGTCCAAGCCTCCAAGTTAGTGTACGAGAGATTGCCTTGCATTCTTACATTGTACATTCACAGCTTGTTTCGTCTAAGTGAATCATGTGCTGCAGTGATGATAAGCATTAAGACCTAACCTATGCAAGAGATAAGCAGCGAACAACGCGAGGCGTAACAGCAAGCTTGAAACTAGTTTCAAGCGTCATAGAGTCATGCATTGACTGCCTGCTTGAAGTAAACCAGATACTCCCTTCACACTAGCATTGGTCATGTTTAAATTTTTACTGCTGTTAGCTGGTCAGCGGGCCTATTTGGCCTCCTCACGGTGACCAAATGTAACGGAAGACCCTGACTGCCTTCGGAGTATGCCTAGGTGCATTGCCCGTGGGAGCGGACTATCAATAACTGTTTTGCCTTCTTAAATAAGCACACCCATATGCCACACACATTTCTACAAAATGGTATGGTCACAATAGTGTTGCAAACGACTTGTTGCCATCGCTGAGTGTTCTGACACAAAAGCAGAATAATGGACAGCTTAATGAACGAGTAGTAGTTGCGTCAGTATGTGTACAGAGCAGTGCACTGTGGTATGCTTGGACCATTCGAAAGTGTATTTGTTGAAGTAGTAAACACTGCCAATGCTTTTGAAATGTTGATGCATAGTCTGCACTTGCCATTCTGCAATTTTTTCAACAATGCATAATAACACTTTGTGCTACTGTTTGCTCAATTAAGTTTTTATGTTAATTCAGGGGCCACGCATGCATATGTTGCCAAGCACCCTCAAAGGGTTTCCTGGACACTTTTTTAACGTTGGTCAGGTTTCTGAGGTCAGTCCATTTATAGTCCTCTTGAAGTGCTACAAAATTACAAACCTCACGTAGCATACAGCTGTTACACACAAGTAATCATGACAAAAAATGTGCCCCATCGCTTCTTCCTGAACATCCCTCCAAAGTCACAGCTTCACTCTCTTTGGCTAGCCTCTCTGTTTGCTACAAGAACATGGTGAACTGACTTACCAAAAAAGAAGGAAGGTTCTGATAGAAAAGTGGTGCGACTCGACCTGGAACAGGCTGTACAGAAGACATATACGAGTCCACATTGTCTCCTTGGAACTAGATCTCTCAGGAAGTTATACACAGTCATAGACATGTTGGCAAGTATTGATAACAGTGTTTGAACATCTCGCGCATCGGCATGCAGAAAAAGTGTTGCATCATAGTCCATTCAATGCTGTGGGCACTGCCATAATGATGACCTTTTATTAATATCGCCATAATCATGGCACAGACACAATTTATATACATAGTGTTTAAAGTGCTCTACCTCTTCTATTTAATATATTAATGTTCATAATCAGAAGAAGGTCATGTGGTTACATACATGTGAATGCCATAAAGGTACTCTATCTCTACATGAAGCACTCAAACATTTTACATTGCACTCAGTCATTTCTTGGCTTCTGTCGCTCGCCTTTTGTCATTGAAACAAACTGTCACTGCCAGGGGTGTCGAGATATTCACTCACTTTCCACCGAGAGTTGTCATTGGTGCGCAAGCCTTGCTGTCGACGTGATAGTTCTATTGTGCCTTAGGTTCTTGCCTGCAGACGTGGTAAGCTCGAAGAGCATTCACCTCACACTGCCGCAAACGGTTGAGACGGTGCTCATCCAGCCTTTATTTTGCTGGCCACAACGTACAGTGCAACGCACTCAACATATTGCTCTCACTTCAACGGCCAATTGTGTTCAAACGCGTTGATTATGCTATTGTGCTCTTCTGCAACAGGTTCTGGTGGCAGAAGGGGGACCGCGCTGCGAGGGTGTGCAGCTCGCAGAGTCCTTGGCACGTGTGGGCATCGCGACCACTCTTGTCCCCGACTCTGCCATCCTGGCTCTAATGCCTCGGGTGAGCAAGGTGATCCTGGGTACAGACTGTGTCCTGGCGGACGGAGGCCTTCAGGTGGGTTGCTTGAGGAACGCTTGTCTCGGGGGCCAGCTTGAGTCGTCCTTCTGTGTTGTGAACTATGAACTGTGTTCTGAACTTGCACCTTGAAAGATGTGCACTAATGAATTCTTAAAAGGGAACGTCAGCTTGGGGTCAATACTGATTTTATAATTCAAATACAGGGTGACGCAAAGGTAACAGAAAAAGCAACAACTTAGTCAATTAGAGAGTATAAAAAAGTAGCAAGATGCTGTTTTCATAGGAATGCATAGAAAAAAAAGCATAGGGTTTCTCTTTTTTAATAACATTACATATAATAACATTATATTTTAATAACAGATCTTTCCCACCAACAGGTGGTGCTTCTGTTGTGTCACAACTTCATTTGGGCTGCATCAGGGCCACCTCTCGGTGACTGCTCTGGCTATAGGATTTTCTTGTTCTAAAAAAATCCCTTGTACGGCCTATAAATTTCAAATTCTTACTTTTTGTGTTACTGCTATGTCACCTTGTATACAAGAAATGCAGTAATGGTCTTATTAGAAAGATTGAGCGTGTCCGTAAACGTAATGCCATTAGCGGAATACCGGGCTCTTGGAAAGGTTTACGGCAGCAGTTGCGTTGGTACAGACATCTAGCGAAGCAGTGTCTAACCAGAGAGCATGCAAAACTAATACTGCAGTGACTTAAATATTCTATTTTACTGCTGTTGTAAAGTGTTGGTAGTGACTTAATCGTTAACGTGCAGTACTTTTATTACTTTTTCAACAATAACATTGAAGTGGAAAAAAAATTTTTGAAATGCATTGCAGTTAAACAAAACACCACAATATGTCACTCTCATCTTTGCTACTGTCGTCCATGGCTCCCGCAACCTAATAATTCGCAAATGTTGAGAAGTCTACAGATGAATTAAACCTCTCTATTATAAACGATACCATGACAGGGTCTGAATGAAGTTTGTTAGGTATGCTGCTGTGTTGACCATCATTCATCGCATCCTTATTCTCATCATCATCATCATCCTCCATCCGCTCTTTGGTTCCCAGTGCCTGCTGGCAGCAAAACCTTTTTGTTTACGTCTTCCGGGGTTTTAAAAATGTTTGCAACATCAAGTTTACAACTCTAAGCTCCACAATGAAAGCATGCATCACATTTCCGCTGAGCATGTAAGAGGTTCTAAAATGAACAAAATGAGCATGCTAATTTACAGTTTGAATGAAATTCTTCCATTGTCTGTGCGAGTTTTGCATTCGTCCTATTAATAAAACAGTGCCATCTTCATGTTTATTAATATCAGTTTTGTGTGCCTTAAGTGCTCTAACCGATTCAGCTTGCAGAAGTATGATACAGTTGAACCTTGTTATAACAGTCACATTTAATGTGAAAATACCTTTTGTATATCCGATATTCATTATAAGCATATATATCTGTTACATGTTAATATCGGTGAAAAACATTTTATATTAACTTTGCTATGTCCGATGGTTCGTTAATTGGTGTTCATTATGTCAAGGCTTGACTGTATCTGTTTTCATTGCAGAGTTACGGAGTTGTAAACTAAGGCATTGAATTTTCTGAAATTTTTACACCTTTTGTCAATTTTTGTAGAATATGAGAGCTCCTATGTAAAAATTATCTCCCAACAGTCATTAGGATTTTATCAATTTTAAAAATCCAACAAATTTAATTCCATTTGGTTCAGCAGTAGCCTAATAAGAATGTTCTGTGTTTCACAAGCATTTTGATAAGGAAATACTGAGCTGAAGCTTCCTTTTAAAGATTGCTCCACTTGCTTGTAAGACGCACCTCAATTTTAGTGCTTTTAAGTAAGTGCTGGTAGTTTCTGTTTACAAAATAATAGTTCTGAAGTCACCAAAAAGGAGCTGCTTGAGAAAATGCAGAATGTACTGTGAGAACGTCCACGTGTGACGCGTTCCTTGTAAGTTTCTCTGAGAACCGTCTTCTGCAGGCTGTCAGGTAATTTTTGTTAGTGCCTCAGAAGCTGAAAGCAGTCAAAAACCAATATGTAAGGATAAATTTCAGCTTGGTGGCTAGCAGAAAATGACTCCTAATATATCCTGATGTGGAGCGAATCACATTTGTGCGCCTTGTGCAGACTTCGTCAGGAATATGCAAGTCACAGCGCATGCTACCATTGTTGTTTCTGGGACATCCAGTAGGCTACTCCCAACATATGTACACAGCATATGTCCCCATATGGTTGCAACTATGGTACAGCAGGCATTTTGCAGCTGCCACTGGTTACAGTTCAATCTCCTGATGGGCATTTATTTGTCAGTTTTCAAGTGCTGCCTTTATGAACGAGAAAAGGACTGTTCTGCAAACAGTGGTTGTATCGATAAATCAAATTGGAAATGAAAGCACAATGAGTAAATCATGGCTCCGTGATCTGTAATTCAAGTTCTTGCAAAAAGGCAATGGCTACCTTGTATCTTTCTGTGTCCTGGACCTGTGTGTGTGTTGCACATCCTGAAGAATATACTGTAGTATGTTAAGAATACGAAGAATTATATTAGCTATATATATGTTGTGTGAAATTTACCACAACTCTGCCATATTTCTTTTACTTAAATGTGTGGTACCCCTATTTAAAGCAAATTTAGTGTGCCTTTCCCATTAGCCTCCCCCTCGCTCCCTGTCGTAGCACCATTTTTTTGTTTCTCTCTCGCGTTGAAACAAAGGTGGGAGCACTGCCAACAAGAACTGTTATAGAATTGCGTAAGCTGCAACTGTGGTCACACATTATTACGACTTCCATTCTTTCGATGTGTACTCTGCTTCTGGCGGTCGTTCACAACACCTCGGAGTGCACTAAGGTGCGACGTGGTTCGTGTTATGCACAAGGTATTCACACGGTGTTATGCACAACAGGCTCCTTGCGGCAGCCACGCCTTGGCCCTGGCCGCACGACACTGTGCGGTGCCACTGCTGGTGTGCGCGCCGGGGGCCACGCTGAGTCCGCAGCTGCCCTGCTCGGAGAGTGCCTACCAGCAGCTGGGATCTCCGGAGCCCCTCGGCCCGGAGCCGCGGTCCGGAGCGCTCCTGCTCAACCCGGCCTCCGACTGCGTGCCGCCGGACCTCGTTCCGCTGCTGGTGACGAGCGCTGGTGGACACGCCCCATCTTACGTCTACAGGCTGCTCAGCGAGGTCTACCATCCCGACGACCACGCATTGACTGCTTCCTGAAAGGAGGAATAAAAAAAGAAGCGAGAGCGCATGTTGAAATAAACGGGCACCTTTGTTAAAGGCCACGCTCACGATTTGCTCACTTGGGGAGTATCCAAGGCAAGATTATAAAATCAAAATGTCACACCGTTTTGAGTTCCTTCGTTTGCCCGGTTGCCCCTAGTTTGTTGTCAATGTTGGTTGTCCTGTAAAACCTCTCTATAACGAAGTTGAAGGGCAGCCACACGTTGGTATAACGATTGTCTGCCATCGCGGCCGATATTGGCTGCCTGGCAAGGGAAGAGTGCGTTGTTAGTAACCGCTAGATAAGCCGATGCTATAGCCGGCTGCCAACTCCCGTCAGGGTCTGCAAAAGACTGCGCTCTGCCGCGTGTTCGTCAGCGAGATGACTGCACTGTCTAATGGAACTTTCAACACTAATCCATCTTTGCCGTTGTCGTGCGCGCTCAAGTAGTGACGTGACTGAAGCCCCTGAATTCTCTAAAAGTAGCGGAAAGCTGTGATCTCGTTGCTGAGCTACGTGATTGGATGATAACTTCTGCACGCCCCCTGGTTTGGACTAGGAGTAGCCAGCAGGCCACGCACACCGCGCACTCATAATCAACTGGTCAACAAACATAGGAACATAGCGTCCACAATCGTAAAGGTACATAGAAACACCCGTGACGACCCGCCCGTGAGGATCCGGCCTTTCGCAGTTTCCTGGCTGTTAGCCACTTGTTCATGCAAAGAGAAAGGAGGTCGCGGCTTTGAAAAATACGCCAAGCTCACAAGTTGGCCGCTTAATGTCACACGGCCGCTTAACGTAACCGGCGCATCAGGCGCGCGCTATTTAAATATTTTTCTATTGGCGCAGACCATGAGGCGCTGCCGGCAGTTGTCGCTACATTTAGAAGATCCAGCGGTTTTAGGCGTGACGGGTCTCACGGAGTCACGTGAGCGTGCCTGTGAAGCGCTGCAAGCCTCCGATTTCATTCATCGCTGTGCGCAAGCAGACGCTTATAAACAACGAAAAAGCATCTCAGAGACACCGATAAGCCGAGCGACTGCCGAGAGCATGAGCAGTGGTCGTAATACTGTAACGATCTATTTTGTTCGTCGCGCCGAGTGCCCAATCATGGCGATACAGCCGGTGCTGCATTGTCGGAGGCAATGACGGTGTGCGAATGCATAGGTGCCTTGCGGTACGAAGGCATATTTCTGGATATACGTGGTACATTCTGCACCGTTCAATCGCAGCTGCGATAATCTGCTGCTCATGCGCGGTCATTAGGGAACGTATTTTGGAACGATCCGCTTAAGGGGATCGTTGTAAAAAAAAAATTACATCAGGCGGATCGTTCTAAAATACGTTGCTTTGACTGCGCATGAGCAGCAAATTATCGCAGGTGCGATTAGACGGCGCAGAATGTACTACATATATCCAGAAATATGCCTTCATACCGCAAGCCGGCCACACGCTCCTTCGACCAAGGCTATGTGTGCATGCTCCAGATCGCAGTAGATTGCCGGTGGTTAACTGAGTGCGGTGCGAAGCAACTGCTGTAAATTGTGTGTGTAAGCGATGGCGGCGCGGCTGGTTTGACGAGTTACCGGGTAACCGACAGGTCGCGGGAGTTTTGAACTGCTGATTCAGACCAGCAGCATCGCGCGCCATAAGATTTCAATCTAATAGGCGTAAATTGCAGTCTGAAAAAGAAAATTCGTGATATCCACTTAAAGAACAATTTTGCTTCGTTGAAATGAGAGCGTTAATGCATGGGTTCCTAATGTTACATCCATTAGTTCGTTATAACGAGGTAGCTTGAAAGACAACATCGTTATAACGTGGTCGCATCTGCACGAAAATAGCTTCCAATATCAAAAGGTATTTAAATACCCAATATTCGTTATGAGCGTGCATGCAGTGATATGGGCGGAAAAACACGATTGGGTCTATGCACAAGAAACAAGAGCATCGTGATATGCCTTTTATGGGCCAGAAAAGGATCTCACATTGAAGCCGCCAGGCCGATATATCAGTGGCGCACCGACGGAGGGGGGTTTCGGGGGTTGTAACCCCCCCTTAAGGCCGACTTCACACCCCCTTTTGTTTAACCCCTTTTCTTTCCTTGCGCATTTGAGTACTGCAACTAAGATGTAAGACGCGCAATCGTCTGCACACTCGCAAAAAGCGCATTTTTTTACAATTTCCCATGAAGAAATTGAAATTAGTGCTGTTTAGATGATATTGGCAAACTCTCAACCCCCCCCTCCCCCCCCCCCCCCTGGCAGAGATCCTGGGTGCGCTACTGCTCGACACAGAGGTTGTCGAGGCACGGCGCTTCAGCAAAGTGTTGTTGGAGAGTGTGTTCTTCATAGGGGTAGGACACTGGTTCGGTAGCTGAGCAGGCGGTTTCTGCAACTGGAATATCTTCTTTTGCGAGTTCGCTGCTAACTGCCTCAACGGTCTCTGGCTCTTGACTCTCCTTTGTTGCCTCTTCCACAGGCTCAGAATGTGCCGTTGTGATCTCAGTCGATGCAGTCTCGCAAGCTTCTGCGCTGACCGGTGGTGGAACTTCGCTGGTGTCAGCTGGCAGATCTCCCGTTGCATCTAGGACCTCTGTGACATCCATGATGTGTTCTTGCAGTGCGTCATCTGAAGGTCTTGTGCGATGTCGCAGCTTGTCAGCATACGTTACTACACAGTCTGCAGTCGTGTGCCCAAAGCGTCGGCAATCGTCGCACCTAGGCGTGCGACAGTGACGGCGAATGTGACCAACTTTGTGGCAGCGAAGGCACAGTAGTGGTCTTCCAGGGATGAGTAGAAGACTTTGTATTCCGCAGACTGTTCGTAAGTGTGAGATATCGATGACACTGACACCATCAGCAAGTGACAGAACAACATCTCGATTGAGAGTTCGCATTTCTTCCATATCTGATACTTTCCAGCTTTCCTTGGATATTGACAGCACTTTTCCGAAAGTCTGTAGTGCCTCGCGTATGTAAGCATCCTCTAAATGTTCAGGAAGCCATAGCATCTTAATCTTTACCTCCGCTGGCTCCGGATCAATCACAACACATCTCTGAGACTTAACCAGAAATTCACCGCAGGTGACTAATCTAGCTTTCGCAGACGGCGATTTGCATGTCATCATCCAGACAGACATCTGGAATTGTCCTATTGAGATTATTTCTTTCAAGTCTATAATCTTCCGGAGAGCATCTCTGAAGTCTTGAGCACGATATGGGCGTCCGGTTAGGTCAGCATGTAGAAAAACGGAGTCAGTGACGAGCTTACCAATTGGGAGACGAGGCAGGACGATACGATAGTCATTACTGCTGGCTTGAGCCTGGGCAGCACCTCGGCCAGAGGCCGATTGATCCTCTTTTGCGGAGGACATCAAAGCACGACCGTTCAGCACGCCGTCTTCTTCTCCACGGCTGCTCCACGGTTCTGGCTTACTAAAGGTGTGCCTAGTGCGTACGTTATTGCATGTACACGTCATATCACAGCTATCTCGATCGCTGACTAACGGTGTGGCCTAGTGCGTGCACCAACACGCTGCACTATAGGTACTACGTTTAAGTGTTCACATGTGGCGTTCAGGAGGTCGCCTTAGTGCCACACGTGTACTTCTCATTGCGGCTCGTTATGTCTTGCAAGAAGCCTAGCCCCGATTTTATAACATAATGCATTACCAATATATCTTACAAAGAACCCCGATCGTATAACTTCACGCATTACGATATGTCCGGCAGGCTTTTGCCTTCTTGTGTTACAAGAGTGTAACACCTGCCGAACTTTTTGTCTGCCATGTACGAACAAATATTTTTATGAGAAGAACGCTGAGGGTTCCCAGCTCTCAATCTGCCTCCTTGATAGCACTACAAATAATTCTGGTTTCTCAGCTTTATACATTCCGCGTAGATCACTGATCTGCACTATGCTGCGCAGATCAATCATTTGTTCCTTTTATTTGTAGCGGCGAACTAGCGTCATCGTCATCTGCAACAACCTCATTCACTCCTGGTGGTGCGTGTGAGCGAGCCACGAGACGTTCCATTTCGCTTCGCTGTCATCGTCACAGTAGGCTGCGTCTCGTCCGAGGCCACCCAGCACTTCAAGCCCCTGCCGCGCACATTGCGTCGTTACCAGACCCTCCGTGTCAAAAGGACGCCGTATAAGGCTCGCCTACCACAGCCAGCGGATGGAATCTTTACGCCAACGCGACTCGAGTAGGCACGCGAGGCGTCTGCCGCCAGCAAATTCCGTTCTCCATCACTTCCCACGGCTTGCACGAAAACGCAGCCAAAGAAAGGTTCACGAGCGATCCACTAAGAAGTCGGGAAACCGCAAACGATTGCCCCCAGGCTTCAGCTTTCATCAAGGCCCGGGGCTGAAGATACAGCGCCGTATCTCGTGGAATCAGCAACGGGTGACGTCTGGATTCCGGAGCTGCCAACGGCGTTACCTCGGAGAACGGGTGACAATTACCGTGGGTGCTGCGAAGCCAGCGTATGGTGTTGGACTTTGCTCCGAGACTCCATCGCTTCCTCTATGGATCAAATCTGCAGTTCTCCGAACGCGCACTCTACGTCGAGCTTCGAGGAAAACGGAGATCTCGCGGGCCATGCTACCAAGCTGTCCTCTCTCAATCAAAGCTAATGCGCCGTCGCCGCTGAAACGTTGCCCGTACGAGACGCCTCAGCAGGCGACCGACACCTCCAACAGGCCCAGATTTGATGCCAAAGCAAAGGTATCGGACGCCGCCGCCAACCTCGCGGAGAAAACGTGCAGCTGCGAGCGAGTCACTGAATCTGCTGGACACATCACTGTCTTGCCGAGCGAGGTTATCATGCGTCCCGGAGGAAGCCATCACCCAGGAGCCTCCCAGGCTGCAGACGGTACCGGAACGATTGGACGTGGTAGGACGCCAGGGCTGTTGTCATCTGCTTCTGGCCACGACTATAAGAACGTCGATGGCCAGCACGTCGACTGCCCTCGTGCGTCCACGGCATGTCTGGAGGGTGTGTCTCCCGTTTGCGCGCTCCCTACCGGCCATGATGCATCTAACCAGCCGTTTCCTACGGCAGTGCCCGCGTCTATCACAGCTTGCAGCCTTCACGTCCGCAGGAAGCAGCCACGTCGTCTTGCGCTGCTGCAGCGAATGCATCGTTCCGTTCCGGCCTCTGAGGGTTCAAGAGGGCGAGACTCCCCAGAAGCCGCTAGACGTCACCGGGTTAGGTTGGCTAGCCGAGTCCCGCTGCTCCTGGCCACTGTTGCGGGATGAATCGAGGGTGAGCTCTTCACGCCTCCGACCAGCTGCTGGTATTTGAGACTGTTAGCGAGCCTGGACGACAACGCTTCCTGTGACGCGCGACAGATTCGCCCTCCAACTCTTCTCTGGTGCACGTCTCTGGGCGAAGCAAGTCAGCACCAGGCACTTGCCGAAGCCTACGCATTTTAGTTCAAAGCCGCAATGTGTGTGGACGCTGATGCTCGGTGGCCTGGTTGCTGACAGTGACAGCGGCGGACGAGCGCCACGCAGGTGACGAATTCGCAAACCACCGGCTGGCGTGACGAATATCACAAGAGCGGTTCTAAATATCGTAGTGATTTTGATGGTTGAATTTTACGGCGACGTTGGTGTTTCTTGTTTTGTTAGATGTAATAAAGTCATTGCGAAGCACATGCGTCCCCTCACTTTGTGAACTGATCAAAGTGATCGCAGATCGAAACGCCAGAGTATTGCGTTCTGTTTAGACGTTCTGTAAGAGCTAAATTTGCTAACCATGCTTGCTTAATTGGCATGGGGAAGATGCGGAATTTGTGTCGAGAAGAGGGAGAGAACGAAAGAAATCACGCTTGCACAAGTCGGCACAAAGTAAGACTTGGGGTATTGACTTTTCTTTTTTTTTTCGCATTGTACTGCAGAGAACTGCCGAAAATGTTTATGGCCTGCAGACAAAACCCCTACAAGCACGGGATATGGCGTGCTTGCCGGGTTTATTATAGCCTGTGACTCATTATATTCAGTACCAAATGGAGAAGCCTCAGGCGCATCAGCTGTGTTTGCTTCTTGAGCGGGCGCCTCAGAGAAGCATGCAGTTAACTCTTGTTCGAATCAAGAGCAACACATTTCCATTTTAAGTTACTCTTTTCTTTTTCAGAACTATTTTTCGTAATACGTTACAGTGTCTTAAAACATAGTGCACGAAGCCAGTGCACCAGACGTTATCAGTGTTTCATCGCTAGTTTTCTCAATCTCCTGGTACGTATGTGTTAATTCGTATGAGAATTAACTCGACACGTAAGGCGAGAAACAAGGCTAGGTCCGCCTGGAGCCAGCAACACACCGCCCGCCCTCGCAACATTCCAAAGTAACGAAATTACCCCCTTTGTTATGAAGTTACGAGATAGATAGCCAGATCCTAGATACGCCAAACAAGCATGAAGTCAGCAAGAAGACCTTGTTTTGAAAAAAAAAAAAAATTATACCTCCCTTCCACTCCGTGAAGATGGTCGAACAGCGAAGCTGTGTTAGTTACACCGAGTGTTATGCATGTGTTGCAC
This sequence comes from Dermacentor silvarum, assembly GCF_013339745.2. NCBI lineage: Eukaryota > Metazoa > Arthropoda > Arachnida > Ixodida > Ixodidae > Dermacentor > Dermacentor silvarum. The sequence continues at coordinate 56,910,343 of NC_051163.1, read as the reverse complement.
GTGATGCAATTGCGTAAACACAAGTAAACACAGATCTACAATACCAACTTGTATTGAAACGTTGCGAAGCAAGAAGAGGCATTCACTTCCGACGCTGCTCGACGAGTGTCCAGTTCTGTGGTCGAAACCTGCCGAGCAGCCGCCAGCGGCATCGGCTGCAGTCACGGACACCGCGCGCGTTCGGCGCGAACGCAAGGAAACGCGGACGGCGTCGGCAGCATCTCTACGCGTTGCGTGTTATCCGAAAAGGCGCGCCGCATGGAAACACCTGCTACTAAGTGGTTCGTTGTGAGAAAGGAAAGGTTGGTGCTATCTTCTGCAGCCCTTGAGGGGGCACGGCTACCTTCTCTTGTACCCATCGCCTCTCCTCCTCGCCCCCAGCACGGCCTCTTATTGATCGTCCCCTCCCCCCAGTGCGCGCTCTCTCATTGGCCGCCTCCTCCCCCATCGTGCTTCTCCTCCTCTGCTGGCCACATGACCCGCCCTCCCCCGGCGCGGCTCTCATCCTCTCCTGGTCACGTGAATTAAGAGTAATCAAAGCAAATTCATCATCATCATCATCAGCCTATATTTATGTCCACTGCAGGATGAAGGCCTCTCCCTGCGATCTCCAATTACCCCTGTCTTGCGCTAGCGTATTCCATGAATATAATAAATCAAATTCTGGGGTTTTACGTGACAAAACACGATATAAATACACGATGACTTTTGCATTTCGCCCCCATCGCAATTCGGGCACCGCGGTTGGGAGGAAAACCTCGGGCTTAGCAGCTCAGGGCCATAGCCACTGGGGTACAGCCGCGGGCGCTTTTATGAACCCTGACCCACGTGCCCTGACCTTATACTGTCAACATATAAGTGCTCGCTGTATGCACAGGCATATATGCCACGTTTATCCCCCGCACTATCACCAGAGCAGTGACGATGGGGTCGGAAGTCCATGACATGGGATGGACCCTCTTCGTCGCTGATATGGAAGGCTTGGTGGGTTCGAATCCGGACGGCGGGCGCGTCGTACCGCCCGAGGATGCTAGGGAAACCCGCCGCCGATGGAGTCGGTGTGAGCACCCGCGCTGTCTGAAGTTACTGCGGATGACGGACCGGGGTCAGAGTAGCGGTCCCGTGACGGCCACGATGGCTGCTCGCTCGCATATGCCAGCCACTCGAGCCGGAAACCGTCCGACAGGTGTTTCAGCGCGCATTCACCGAGTCGGACCGAACCGGGGCCGTTGCACCCCTGCCTGGTTGACCGTCGCGTCGGCGCCCGCTTCCTCGGACGCTGTGCGACGGGACCTGCGGGGGGCGGAATCTCCACACCGCTCCTGCGCTACCAACGGTAATTTTCACGTTCACGTCTCGATGCCGCGGGGGGGTCGAATACATCATACTGGCTACACACGTAGAAAGATATGACAAAACACAAAACCGCATGTGCCCGAAGAAAAGCGTGGGGGAAATTAGTCCTTTTATTTATTGACTTAATTTTTTGTTAGCTTGGCATGTAAAAAATCCGGCAGAACCCATCTCATGCTGTCTGTCGACGGTAACGCGTTTAGCATATTGAATCAATATAGTGACGCAACGTATTGCCACCCGTCGAAACGTGTTTATATATATATCACGTTTATATATATAAACGATTCGGGGGTTGTAACCCCTCCCTGAGGCCGACTTAACCCCGCCTTTTGTTTAATACCTTTTCTTTCCTTACGGATTGGCTACTGCCACTAAGATGTAAAACGCGCAATCGTCTGCACACTTGCAAAAAGCGCATTTTTTGACAATTTACCGTGAAGAAATCGAAATTAGTGCTGTTTAGATGGTATTGGCAGACTGTCAACCCCCCCCCCCCCCTCCCCCTGGCAGAGATCCTGGGTGCGCTTCTGCGATATATGGCACGTGAACAACGAAGTGCAAACGCAGTCTGCATACACCATTGATAAAATGCCGTGCTATAACGTAACCGCGCGATCTGTGTGATCACACGGGATCGGAAAGTTGACTTGCCGGCTGCAGGCCAGCATTGCGGTTTGCCAGAACGCGCATGCAGGTCAAGAATGCGCCGGCTGAGTTGCTCAAGCTGATCACCTTTGTCATCTTATTGCGATAACAATTACGCGGACACTCGAGACGCGTTCACGCTGTCGGCGTTCCTGTTGCCGTGCTGTAAAGCTATCGACATGTAGATGCTTTACCGCCTCGTTGAGCTGACGACCGCTGACGAAAGCGCGGCGCCGGCGAATCACAAACTCGCAAGCGAACGTTCGGAAAGCAAGATGTTTTATGCCTTCCGCTTCTGGCACGAGCGCTAGCATTCCCGCTGTGCAGCTGTGCACATGACACACCGCGCTGCATATACCGACTAACGTTGGTGCATACAGTGGTCTGAGAGGAACGTACTTCAAGCTACAAACGCTTACTGCTTTCCTTTCCATGTCGCGCACCATTTAGTGTCTGCAACGCCGGTATCGGTGCTCCACATTACGGGAGCGTTGTGACACGCCATGATAGCTGCCAGGGCGCTGTTCCTCTTGCGTAGCAGTGGTTGCCTCGCGTGATGTGTCGTGCCGACATGACGCTCCCTTGAATTCTTGGCACCTTCTCTCCGAGGATCTTCAGCGCAACGCTAAACCTTGCTGTCGTCTTCAATACTCCCAGCTCACTGCCCAGCTTTATTTTTTTTCTCTCTCTCCATATATATATATATATATATATATATATAGTATGTATATTATTCGAAGCAAATACGCTTGTGCACGGTAACAAATCCCAGGTGGTCAAAATTAATCCGGGGCAAATCGCAATATAGCGTGCTTCATAATCATATTGTTGTTGCGGCACGTAAACCTACAGAATAAAAAAAAACATATTGCGATACAATTATATGGACACTCTAGGCGAATTTCTGCCGTCGTCGTCGCCGTGAGGTTCCGTATAAGGTCCAAGGGCGATAACGCCGTCGCCGCGCGCCCTACGCTGTATGTGCGAGTGAAAGCGTGCGAGGGGAGCCGAGATGCGGCTCAATCTCGCCCGCGCGATTGAGAGGGAAGCGGGCAGGAAATGCGCCGTCTTTCACCGCGCGCGAGGCACCCAACCAACGTTGCGAGGCATCGGGGGGAGGGAGGGGGGGGGCGCATTTTACTCTGGCTGCAACTGCATATGTGGCGGCTGCGCGCGGCCGTATCTTGCGATCGATCTGTGTTGAGTGCACAGTCTAGGTGCGTCTGCGGCTCGTAGCTTTGTACGTGCTGTGTGTTCTCGGCGCTCAGTTCGCGTTGAAGCGATAGACTACAGGACGAAGGTCACTTCGCTCGCTGCTGCCGCCGCGTTTCCTCACGCCAGCGTTTTGACAGCGAGTGTCCGCGGTCATCGAGTGTGATGTGTTCATGTTTGCTGTACGCGCTGACACTATGCTTGTTAATTTAGTTAGCAAGCGCATGTTTACAAGTCGATGCGGCCGATAAAAGTACTATCCTTAATTCGTATGGCTCTCTGCTAATTTGCTATCGCAATCGATGCTTCGGCTTTCGGGTGAAACTGCGCCTTTTTTTAAGCACCCTTCGAATATTTGTATTAGAATCTTCCATTCGATTTTAGAAAACAAGTTTCGCTATTCAAACACCCCTATATAATGAAAACGTACCTGTCCCCGACTGAGCAGTGGCTACCATCGCCCGCTGAAGTCGTGCATCCTGGCCGAGGGCCGCACAGCCAGAGGCTTATCGGACAGCGCCCACAGCGGCCGGCCTCCGCCGCGCTGCGGGGCCGCCCCAGACCCTTGGTCCTGCACGAAGGTTGCAACGCGCGGGCTTGTTGGTGGGCCATCACGTATACGGTACACGCTCAAGAACACGTGAAGGTATACGCAGTTACTGGCACGTGCAACAATACGCGGCGACAGAAACTGCGTTTATTGCGATAGCAATTATATGGACACTTCAGGCGCATTTCTGTCGTCGCCGTGATGTTCCGTATAAAGTCCAAGGGCGATAACACCGTCGCCGTATGCTGTAGGTGCGAGCGAAAGCGGGCGATGGTGAGCCGACGATGACGCCTCAATCTCACGCGCACAAGAGAGGAAACGCGCTGTCTTCCGTCGCGCGCAACGCACCGGGGAAGGGGGGGGGGGGTTCTACTATAGAGGCTAGATAGTTCTACTCCGGCGGCTGCTGCGTACGGCGCGGCCGCGTGTGCGCTTTGTTTTCGTCGCTTAGTTTGCGTTGAAGCGAGAGGCAGCACAAAGGCCCGCTGCTGCTGGCGCGCTTCCTCACTCCAGCGTTTTTACAGCGAATGTCGGGGGGTCATCGAGTGAGATGCGTTGATGTTTGCCTGTGCGCACGTGACACCATACTTGTTAATTTAGTTAGTAAGCGAATTTTTACACGGCCGATAAGACCACTATCCTTCGTATAGCTATCTGATAATTTGCTATCACTATCAATGCTTCGCCTTTCGGGCGAAACTGCGACGTTTTCTCCGTTTGTGAATGCCAAAGCTGCAAGGTACCCTGATTAGGCAAGGCCGAAGTCTCTGTAAAGCCTTTGGACTGGACAAGTCCAGCCGTTCACCGAGCCGCGTCGGGAAATTTCGCTATGCATTGAAATATGTAAAGCGCCGTCGAGGGATCGTTCTCGAGCAATGTTTTTTTTTTTTTAAGGGCGTTAGTACTATAGTGGCGGACGGTGACAAGAACTTTGATTGGTCCTCAGAAACTGGCCAGGGGGAGCCGAAGGCTCCCTCAGGTCAAGTCGGTGACTCCGCCCACGATGGCACCGGGAGGCGAAATCCCGGCCGTTGCGATGTCGTGGGCTCTCTGGACTGCCTGGAACTGGATGTGGTGGTGGTCGCTTCTTAGGAACTCCTTCCACTGTTCCTTTGTGGAAAGTATAGAGTTTTCTATGGCTGGGCACAGCCAGAGCATATGATCAAAACAGCATGAATCGGCTCCGCATTTGGGGCACGACTGCGGGAAGTGTCGTGAAACAATGTTGGGAGCAGGCGAGTAACTCGCCCCTCAGCAAAGGCCTCGAAGTTCGAACAGTGTCCGCAACTGACATTCCTCCCCAGACTTTGGAGCCTAGAGCTGACGATGTCTCGCATACGCTCGCCGTTGAAGAAGTACTACCAACGGCATCCATACTTCGACAATATAGATGTCACATACGTCCCTATAGTGCTGTACCTCAGACGCACACAGTATAGGTGCATATTAATGGACACGCGGTTGATTAATATGAACAACCGGTAAGCCGCCGCCAGTATGATAATTTGCACATAGCTAGGGCGAGAAATCCTTATTTATTCTGTCATATAGGGCGCTGCAAGAGAAGAAACTAAGGACAGCACAGAAGATGACGAAGCTGACTGAACGCACGGTTTGTTGCACTTTGAATATCGAGCAGAATACGTCTGTGATTAGTATATATATATATATATATATATATATATATATATATATATATATATATTGTAATGAACGGAGACAGAGACACAGTACCCGTTCCTGGGCCGGCTGTTCTATTCTCCGCCCGTCGTCTTTCTCTTCTAGCGCCCGCCTTGCGAGCGCTCGCGGCCAAGTTCACTTCGTCTTTACACTCGGCCACGCTGCAACTGAGTTTCCGGCGCGCTTGCAACAAAGAAACTTGTCCAAGGTCTGAGGTAGTCGTTGGTAAGCCATCCAGCGCGCAACCAGCTTCTCTGGTGGGCGGCACTGGCTGTTGCGCGCTGGTCGCAGGCCTCGCCAACTGTTGTTGGAAAAGGATGATCACACATTGTCCAATAATGTAGACCGGAACATATCGAGCAGTACGGGTGCCAGGGCCATCGGCTCCGCTTTGTTGCGGTGGCCACCATGCCTTGGGCGCCGCACTGACCCTGAATGGCGCACCTTCAGTCCTGCGTGGATGTTGCGATTAACGGCGATAGCACCGATAGGGGCAGCAGGGGTGTTCTCGGAAATAGAGGACCATGGTAATGGGTCGTTCTGGCAAATGGTCTTGTCTGCCGCTGACGCTTGTTTGAATGCCAAACCCTGATATCCTATAGCAGAAATCGGTACTGAAGGACGGCCACCGCCACTGCCGCTGGAACCACGAGGTGTTGGCGTTGGTTGCAGCTGAGCACTAGAAGACACCGAAGTGCTGCCACTGTTCCCCTGATGCGGTGGTGGCCCCGGGCAACAGGCATCCCGCAGTGAAGGCTGCCCCGTGATGCCCAGTATAAGTGAAACTTCCGAAGCCGAGCACGACGACGGCACCGGGTGGAGGGGGCCTGCAAGCAGCTGCTGCTGCCGCCCAGGGATGAGTGGGACAGGGCTCTGCGCCATTCGGTCCAGGCGCTGGTCGGTTTCTCGCTGCTTGAGACGTAAGTCGAACGCCGCCTCGTAGACCGGCTGGCGGGCCACCTCGTTGGTGGATGGCGCCCCCTTTGCGGCAGATGTGGCGTGTGCCGGAGTGGGGCCTTTGCGATTATCCTCGGCCCTCAGCAGCCGTAGAGCCACGGCGGCTGGGTCCGTGTCCCAAGGGTCGCCGTACTGCTGATTGCCCGCATCGTCGCCGCATGCGTCTGCTTCCGCCGCCGCTGCGGATGCAGCTTCATCTGCTGTCTTGGAGGCCATGCTGCCGAGTACGCTATGGAAAGCGGAGGACGCCGACGTGGAGATGCTCGAACCGGAGGTCTGTGATTGATGCGGGGGCTGCTGAGGGATCGACTCGCTGCCGCTGTTGCTGAACCGTTGGTTCTCGGCCGCGATCTTCGATGAAGACTAGCCGCAGCTGATGCTCGGGGATGTAGGGGCAGCGCATGTATAAGGGAGCGGGCGGAAGGCAGCTATAAGAGCTGCACTCCATTCAAGCCAGGACCCCTGCTTAATGCCGTCGTACTTGTCCCAAGCCTTGGCGGCACCGCAAAGTCGGTTTGCCGCAACCTGCCATCTTTTTTGGTCTGGCCAAGCATGACGGTCACCCATGGCATTGATAGCGCGAATCCAAGGGATGACGTCATCTTCAAAGCCGCGAAACGTCGGTATTTGTATGAAATCCGGCTGCTGGAAGTCGCAGCTTATCATCTCCGCCAGCCTACCTGTCCTTCGGCCCGAGGAACCAGGGCCGGTGTCCACGGACAGTGGGGTCATTGTGGTTGTCGCGGCAGCCGGTTCTACCGCAAAGGAAGCATCAACGGCATACCTTGGTGGCTGAGGAGTCGAAGTAGTTCTCATGATGATATTCTTACCGAGGGAAGCCTGTACGGCGTTCCCAGGCAGGACAGGTCCAAGACGGGGGGGCCGGAGCGCTGTCTCATTGAGACGGGCAACGGCTCAACCACCGACGGATACGAAGGAGTTAGTCAGTAGCTCGAGCTGGTGATTCAGCTTGGCGATGGCTTGGACGAGAGCGCCGGTAGAGTCCTGTCCAAGAGCCAACGAGGAGGCTTGGACGCCGTCCCCGGATGGTGAGGTGGGTGCTTGCGACGGTGGTAGGGTGGCCGGCTCCATAGCTGAGGAAGCGTGTACGGCGTTCCTGCGCAGGAGGGACCGGGCACGCTGAAGAACCGTGCGAGGAAACACTTAAGGCCGGAACGCCTTAAGTCAGGTCCGTTGTAGACGTTGTAGCACAGGTTCGTTGAGCGACTGCGCCATTGTAATGAACGGAGACAGAGACACAGCACCCGTTGTTGTTGTTGTTGTTGTTGCCTCAAAACATTGGGCCGGCTGTTCTATTCTCCGCCCGTCGTCTTTCTCTTCTAGCGCCCGCCTTGCGAGCGCTCGCGGCCAAGTTCACTTCGTCTTTACAATATATATATATATATATATATATATATATATATATATATATATATATATATATAGACCTTTTATGCATTTTCTGCAAAACAGCCAATTCTTGGCCGATCCCTCACGGTTGGTGATGTGTCATTTGTGCAAAGGAACAAAGACAACTTTGCTCACCGTCTTGTATATGCCACTAAACTATTGTAAATCACCTGTAAATATATTTCTCTCTCTCTCTTCTTCCCGTAACATTTTGGTGGAGGTTGTGGGCCCTTCAAGACACAAGACGTACGGACTTACGCAGCGGGCGCTCCTTGTCTCCATCTACAATGCAATGCCAGCTCAAGGCGAGAATGCTTCAGACACGTCGTCAGGCGTGCCCACCGTCATCCTGGCACAACCACCGCGCGACCCAGGAACGTTTTCCGGCCCCGACACCACACATGTTGAAGATTGGCTTCAACTGTACGGACGGGTGAGCGCACACAACCACTGGAACCAGATTGACATGCTATCTAAGCTGCTATTTCACCTCGCGGGAAAGGCTCCGGCCTGGTTTCAGACCGAAGAGAAAAAACTCACCAGCTGGGATGTGTGCAAACAGAAGCGCAAGGATGTGTTCGGCAAGCCTGTTGGTCGTGGGCGTGCCACACAGAAAGACCTTGCGTACCGCGTTCAGACTTGAACTCAGTCCTTCGTGACCGACATTCAAGACGTGCTTGCACTTCGTCGCAAAGTTGACGAGAAGATGCCAGAAGCGCAAAAGGCCACGTCCTCAAGGGAATAGCTGACGACCCGTTCCATCTCCTCGTGTTTAGGAACTCACCCACGGTGCAGGACATAATTTTTGAATGCAGCCGCTTCGAAGAAGCAATTAGCCGTTGATATAGAGCGCCCAGCTTTCTTCCCAACACGGCTGCTACACGGCTGCTACACGGCTGCTACAACACGGCTGATACAGGGGGGAGGCCGCATTCTGCGCCGCGCGCGCCCACCGGAGAGGCTGTATTTTGAAGGCCATCTGTGTGTCGGAGGCAGAGTCCTTCCTACCTGCGCTGTGTTTTTGCGGCTTAGTTAGCGTTAGCTGAACCGTAGCGATTGTGCCCGCTCGTAGCGTCTTCTGCACTAAGAGAAGTATAGATTGCTCTGAAATTTAGACAATGAAGGCATGTCAAGCGCAATAAACAAAGTCACACGAACGTCTAAATCCACAAGCACGAATATCAGAGAAAACCATGTACTTCTGTGACCTCGTGTAGGCAGTTAGGCGTCGGATTAGCCAGTTACGCCTCGTCGCCTACGGATTGCGGCTTCAACGTGCATCAGCAGTGCATCGCCTTCTGCTTCGCTTGCGACGGCACCAGCTAAGACAACTGCTGCGCTAAAAGGCACAGAAAGGCAACGACGTTGCCGGGCGAATCTCGCTTAATTTGCTCCGGCGCGAGACACGCCATCGTGAAGCAGAATGCCTTCGCGCGTTCGCGGCGCACGGTGCGAACTCTGCCACTGGCATTCCTGCAGCCACTCGCCAGCAGGACGCCGCACGCCAACAAACGTGCAACATGGTCGCCGGCCCGCAAATCCTGCGCCTTTCGCTGCAGAGGACCGCGAGTTCACGAAGCAAACATGCAACAGCTTCTGTGAAGACAGGTTTCACTTGCGTGTTCTACCGATTCCTATGAAATAGGGATCAACCATATTTTATACAGCGTAAGCTGTTATGGGCTCATTCCAATAGCCGTTTTAGGTCGGGATGATGCCGCCCGCGGCGTCCCCCGCGTAACCGCTATCGCCGGAAACGCGAAAAAAATACCCGATTCCCGCTGGGGTCGAACCCGCGCCCGCTGCGTGGGAGCCGGATACTCTACCACTGAGCCACGCAAGTGCTTGCTATCGGGCCGCCGAAAATACCCTATTTAAGGCAACGCAGGGTGAGACGACTCGAGCCTCCGCCAGTATGGTGGCGCCATCTAGGTAAGTAGCCTGCAAACGCAGCGTCCGCAGGCGCAGACGACCAACGTTACTAGACGGAGATATGCGATTCAGACGAGGCGCGCAATCAACGCACTCCCGAGCTGCCGAGCCTCCGCCAGTATGGTGGCGCCATCTAGTTAATGTACAGTCAACCACAAAAGTTTGCGGACCACGCGAGCGCGTGCCAGACTGCCTATCCGCGCCACCTAGCGGTACGCCACCTAGCGGCGAAAGGGGCGCTCTCCCGGATATGAGCCCTCTTGGTACTCGCCTGCCTGTTAATTTTTTATTCCCGTGCATGACATTGTTAGTTCGTTGTGTTGACGCAGAGCGCTGTCTGCGATAAGACCGCCACATATCTGGCTTGATAGCAGTATCGGAGCAATCACTGCAACCTTTGTCGACTGGTGTGCCAGTGGGTAGATAAGTTTCACGAAGCGCTGCGACGATTTTTTTACGCGACGTTTACTGGCGCACTCTGGTTGGCAGCATCTTGGTCCAATGAGTGTTGCTGCTTCTGCGTCTTGAGAGAAAGGGTAGGGAGGTGTTTCACTGTCATCAAAAATAAAGAAAAGCGGATGCATAGAAAATTTTCTTTCACACATAGGCGCATCTTCGCATCAGTCGCTGAAAACGTAGTAGACTTGCTTCAGGCCACGTGGTGATTGCCTATTTGGAAAGATGCCGCTGCGTGTTCCACTTGACGAAAGAAGGCACATTGTGCGTTTATTTATAGAGGGAATACCTCAGCGCGAAATCTGCCGCCGAACCAACAGGAGCCGGACTGCCGTGAATAGGATTATTCAAGCTTTCCGCGACGATGACAGATTCACAGATATGGAGCGCAGTGGGCGTCCAAGGGCCACGACTGAGGAAGAGGACCGCCTGATTACGGCCGCCATCGTGGCTGATCCTTTTCAAAGTGCAGAGGATATCCGAGAAGCGCTCTCGCTCACGGTATCGTCTGAGACTGTAAGAAGAAGGCTGAGTGAGCTTGGCCTGCAGTCTTTCGTAGCAGCACAGAAGCCCTGCCTCTCAGACAGCCAGCTACAAGAACGACTCATGTTCGCTACAGCAATGAAAGATTGGACAACAGAGAAATGGGGCGATGTCATCTTTAGCGACGAGTCAACTTTTTCCACGCGCTGGGACCAACGGAAGCGGGTTTGGCGTCCACTAAACTGCAGGTGTGTTTACAGTGTATTGGCAGTTAATTCACGAAGCTAATTCTGCATCACAACATGTTTCACGTAAAATGAGCTTTTGGACACTACGAGATTTTTCTGTAGTGGTATTATGTTGAAAACATTAACGATTGTTTCATAGTACTACTTACTCTGAAGCTAATTAAAAGCTGCCAGTGGGTCTTTCAGTACTATCTAATGATGTTTGCACGTTTTCTATTGCAACTCTATAACAGCATTATAAAGTTCATACGCAAGAGGAATCACAACATTTTTAGACGCGCCGCTGGAACCCAACTGTATGCTATTTCTTGCAGATATCTGCCTAATTACACACAGAGTGTTCTATCCAGTGGACGGTGTTCCGTGAGCGTGTGGGGAGCAATCAGCAAAGATGGCCTTGGTCCCCTTGTGCGTCTGGAAGGGCCCTTCACTGCGTCACGGTACTGCGACGTCATCACTAGACACCTCGTTCCGTATGCGCTGGACGGTCCCTTCAGCGACGGCTGCTATTTTTTTCAACACGACCGCAGCCCGATCCATAAAGCACGTATCGTCCAGTCATTGCTAGAAGAACATGCTGTTTGCCAGCTTGAGTGGCCTCCATGTGGCGCCGACTTGAATCCCATAGAAAATGTCTGGGGCATGTTGAAGAAACGGCTGTCCACACGAGCCAACCGCGGCCGCACGGCCGATACGCTGTGGCAAGCGATCGCACAAGAATGGGAAAGCCTGCGCGGTCGACCGGAGATTACTGAATCTTTGTACGAGTCGATGCCCACACGCATCAATAAGGTGCTAGAAAACGGCGGACATTTCACTTCCTACTAGATCATTGAGAGACCTATGTTTCATGACACTTCTGTAAATGTCTTGTGAATAAATTCATCCCCTTCAGACACGAATTATGATGCACTGTCTGCAAATGCGTCAAATGCGCATGACATCATTTCAAGACGCTCACTATTACATTCCAAGAAAGAAGACGAAGCAATGTGCTGTTTTGTGCGAGTTTCAGTAAAAAAATTAATTAGCGTATAACTCATTATCTAATTATTCTGAAATCCGTCAGCTTCAATGCTTGCATAAAAAGAATCAACTATTAGGCCCGAAACGCATGCACACTTGCTTTTTCGGTTGTATTCGTGTCGACCAGAGAAAAAAAATACTCTTGACGTTGGTCTTGGAACGCGGCACGTCGAACGATTGTCTAACATGGTAGTGTCTCCAGCAAAGTGATCACCTGCAGCAATACGCAGGACAATGAAGTTAACTGACCGCTAGTTGTCCCATCAGGAAGCGGACACGATGTT